>NC_057795.1:678612296-678800040 GCF_018294505.1 Triticum aestivum | reverse complement strand
TTTTTTTGTAAATGCTTAGTTGAACTTTTTGAATTAAAATAACTAGTTTATTTTTAGAATGTTAGAAATGTTAATGTTAGATGAATTAGAAATGTTAATGTTTAGTTGAACTCTAGTTGAATTAATATATAGATCGAACTAGTTTATTTTTAGTAAATCCTTAGTTGAAGTTTTTGAATTAATATAACTAGTTTATTTTTAGTGAATGCTTAGTTGAATTAATAGAAATAGTTGAATTAATTGAATTAGTAAGTGTTTAATGTTTCACCTAATATGAACATAGGAAATGTCGTCTGACGACGGAAAGAATTTCATTATGTGCGAATACTGTGAAGACCAGCGTGGCCAGTGCGACAGAAATTTCCTTGTTGATGGTAGGCGATTTAGCATCAAGCTGGATGAGACCTTCGAATTCGATACAGTAAGTCACAACGACAAGTCTGTTTTCGTAATTAAGCATGACTTATATATATGCTTCATTTGCCTGACTTGTAATTTTTAATTTTCACTATTCTACTAGCGCATCCCCTGCCATGCAAGAATTTTTGTCTTGGATAAGATAGGTTTCAAAGATATGGAAACTATGGAGGTAAAGATAGTTTACCTGAAAACTGAGCATGATGGTTATACTTTCAACGTCAAAGTATACAATACACACACGTACACCTATTTTGAATGCAAAACTTGGCAAGCACTATGCAAGGCTTATTATGCATTTGAGCCTGGTATGATTATCACCTTTGATATTCGTCCGAAAGATGATATTGAAGGTAATAGAGACATATGGGTCGATGTGCAGACGCCTCCAGTTCTACCATTATGTGAGTTCTTTTCAACTATATTTTTGTCTTTGATATTGCTTATTCAAAAATAATTGACAACTAATTTCTATTGACAACTTATCTCCATTCAACCAAACATGTCCAGCGCTTGGTAGACAGGACCTACTACTGTCCCGGAGCTGAACTAAACTGCGAGGAGATAAGTCATTATGTTTCATGGCTTGAGGATCTTCATACTGTCAAAACAAATTTTCTTCCTGCACTTAGAAATATTAGTACTCAAAATGTGCGACCAATAGTGATGGTATTGAACTATGGTCACATCTATTTAGGAATGATGGTAAGATTTTTACTATTTATCCTCAGTGCATCTTTTGCATACATAATTTTTCTGCTAAACTATCATTGCTAAGTATATTAATTAAGTACTATACGATGTTCTTCAACAGGGACTCCCGATGACAGTTGTGCCTCATGGGATCGAGACTAAAGGTCGCACGTCAATTGTTAGCTTACGGCCAAGATATACTGCATTGCACATTAATGCATTCAGGATTTCTAGAAGCGACGAATGCTTAATAGTGAAAGATTGAAGGAAAATTGTTAACGATCGCAGAGAAGTAATAGGGGGCAGCAATGAGAAGTGCAACCCACGATTAGGAGACAGGTTCATCGGCATGCTCCAGTTTGATGAATCAGGAGAGTTATACATGTTCTATGCTATTTTATCAGAGAGAGAGAGAGAGAGTAGCTAGCAGGAGTGATTTAGCTAGTTCATGCTGCTCTTAGTACTTGTCCTTTCATGTCGGTGTTCTTCGTTCTGAACTTAAGTGATTTGCTTTTGTGGTGTTATATATGAACGCTTATGATATCATGACAATCATGTTGAACTCGATGATATTTTTGCTTCTGGTACAAACTGAATGTTTTTTCTTTAAGCTAGTAGTGCTGGTGGTGATTAGATATATAGCTAGCGATGCATGACTATGATGATTAATATGATGATGATGATTAGTTTCAGCTGGATGGATCCTACCTAAGTGATCAAGTATATGCCATATCCCTATATATTATAGTTGATCAAGTATAATTAATATGGATATGGCATATACTTGATCACTTAGCTAGAGCTATCCAATGCATCCAGTCGAAACTAATCCGCGGTACTTTCATCTAATGATTTAACAACTCATTATAATGTAAAACAATCACTAAATTAAATTAAAAACACAAAATTAAAGAAAAAAACACCCAAACATTTAGTACCGGTTGGTGTTACCAACCGGTACTAATGTCCTACACGCAAACGGGCCTGGCTTGTGCCACGTGTTGGCACTTTAGCGCCGGTTTGTGACGAACCGGTACTAAAGGGGGGGACCTTTAGTCCCAACTCTTTAGTGCCGGTTCACGAACCGGCACTAAAGGCCTTCACGAACTGGCACAAAAGGCAGGTTCTGCACTAGTGTATATGCATCAAGGGTGAATAATATGTTGACTCAAGCACTAGTGGTCGGGCTAACAGGGCTTGCCACCCTCACTGTCATTGGCATCCTGCCAGCACCGTGTACCACGCCTTCGCTCTTGGGGACCTATTCCCCAATGACGTGTCCATCGCCATCATAATGCGGAAGCCAAGTTCAGCTAGGTCCTCACGTACATCCGCTCATCCATCCCGGGCCTTGTCTAAAAATTTGAGGGGCAAATACTTTGAGATCCGAGAGAAGAGCTAAGATAATTGAAATTGTTGTTGCTGCTATTGTTGTTGTTGTCGCCGTTGTTGGCAACTTTGTGGGAGCACTACTCGGTGCCAAGATGGGCCTCCATGAGTTGCCCATCTACTTCTTTGCCGTCGGGCTCGCTCACTACCTCGTGCTCTTTGTTACCTCTACCAAAGGCTCCCCACTAACGCGCATCTTGCCAAGGAGCTCCATCCGATCTTCTTCTTCTTCGTCACCGTACCTAGTGTCGCCTCTATGGCCTGGGTGACAATCTCTGGCGAGTTCGGCCATGGCCCCAAGCTTCTTCACTTCGTCTCACTCTTTCTATATGCATCCTTGGTGGTACGCATCAATCTGTTCAGGGGGGTTCAGTTCTCACTGATGTGGTGGGCCTACACGTTCCCGCTAACGAGTGCCGTGCTGGCCACTGTGTTGTATGCATCGGAGGTGGACAACATGCTGACCCGAGCATTGGCGGTCGGGCTGGCAGGGATCGCCACCGTCACAGTCATTGGAGTCATGGTCAGCACCGTATACCATGCCTTCATGAGTAAGGACCTCTTCCCCAATGATGTGTGCATCGCGATCACGAGGCAGAGGCCCAAGTTCAACAAGATCCTTGCACACCTCCGCTTGTCCAGCACCGATGAGGCCACCATTTAGAAATTTGAGATCCAAGTGCAAAATGCAAAACGTGGACCTAAGTAAGAAAACGAGGAGAATCAACACATATTTTACTCAATTATATGATATCGATGTATATTGTTTCTTATAATACTTAATGATTTACTCAAATGTTAATGTTAAGAGAGTAAAGGTAATATTCAAGCAATAAATTGATCCTGGCTTCTGTATATATAGAAGTGCCAGAGTAACGCATGCACAAGGAATGGCATCTTGTATGTATACATAGCTGATAATTGGCAGTCGTTTGGTGTCACTCGACTGTTTTTTTCCTAGGGTCAGTCGATTTTGTTTTAGTCATCCGATGCAAAATGAATGGCAAGATCGCCTCCTTCAACCTCCTGCCCTGTTGTTCATGTTTCTCCAAACCACCCCAGGTATCACCGGCCCAACCACCTGCCTCCGCTGCATGTGGCGCTCCCGCACCAGCCTCGCCGCACTGTCATACAATGACAACGGCGTGGATCGATGCCGCCATCGCCAGTCGCCCCACGAACTCCGGCGGATCCTACAACACACGGGCGACTTCCAGGCGAGGAGGCTCTGCTTCATAGCCCAGGGCGCCGTCGCCGCAGCTCCTCACCACCATCCCGAGACCCAATCGTCAGCGTCCATCGATTAGCAACTCTTCATGATGAAGGTCGATCAGTTTGGCAATGGTAAAGGCGGAGGAGAGCATGCGCGCGTGTAGAGCTATAGCTGCCCAGCGAGCGTACATCTCGACTTTGGAATGGAGTTGCGGCCTCATCTAGATGAGTTCTAGCAAAATTGTTTGTATATATAGTGCTAATTTGATTGGTAAAAAGTCAAACACAACGGCGTGGTGGACTTTCTGTTTTTAAACCGAAAAGTCAAACACAACTAGCGTGGATGGCGCTAGTCCAAGATGGTGGCTGACAGTGTTGCCAGGGCGGCGGCCCCCGGTTCGGTGGCGGCGGCTTCGACCAGGGGTTGGTGCGTGTCTGGCCGCGGTGGATCGTGGGATCCCGTGGCCAGAGTGAGGTCGGTCTCGGCAGAGGTGGTGGTTAGTGGGCGGCGGTCGGTGGTGGCAGGTGGTCGGCACATCTCCGGGAGAAATCCTTGCTCCGGTCTTCACCAGAGCCGACAACGGCAACGCCCGAGGGTGCCGCGATCTTTCTTGGACGCGTCGTCGTGGAGGTGCTCCTCCTTCTACCCATGGCTTTGGCTCCGGAGGGAAACCTCAGATCCGCTGGGTCAGATGATGGAGGCGTCTTAGCGTATTTCTCCTCCTTGGGGGCATCGTCTCGGAGGCGGCTACGACTGAGAGACTGGTGGATGATGGCATCTTCGCCGTCGATGGCGGCATCTTCGCCGCGTGGTTTGCTGAGGCGGGGCGCTGGTTTCTGTTTGGCAACGATGATAGCGTCGAGAGGAGCTTGGGTCGCGGCGTGGTCTTCGGTAGTCGGTTCTTTCCAGCGTGTCCGAGGTGCTCCTCCGTGGTTGCTTGGTTGCTTTGAAGTCGAAGCTGCGTTGGAGTGAGTCCAGGTGGTGACGATGACATACACTCGACGGTCGTTTGCGGAGGGCACGGTCAACGCAAGTCCTACATATTTCCCTTCTGTTGCTTGTCGTCGAAGTCGGAGCTGTCGGTTGCTTGCGCGTGTGGCCATCTGTTGGCAAGTGCCGTCGTGGATTCTGTTTCATGTCGGTGGCCAGGTTTGCCAATGGTGCCCATGTCATGTGGGTTGTGTTGTATCGGTTTTAGCCCGGTTTTCCATGAATTAACCGGGCAATTCTCTTCTTCTTAATCAATGAAAATGGCAAGTCTTTTGCCTCGTTTCAATAAAGAAAAAAAGAAAAACACAGACAGACAAGGTGGTGCGCACGCATGAACGGCGTCAGTGATTGATCAGTTCCACTGCATGCCCTAGACGGACTAGATGCAAAGATACGAGATCTCGAAATAGGTTTTCGACCCGCTTTATAAATAAAGCAACGGTCCACACGATCCAAGTTTGAACAGCAACCAACAGGAAACGGCTGGGGCCATAGCAGCCCAAGAAAGCATAAGAGAAATATAAAGAAAAAGCCACCTAGTGGCTACCGCCGAGCGGCCCTACGAGGACGACAGCCGACGCGCCGAGGCCAAAAGCGCATCCATCATCAAGCTAAGGCGATCACGATCATGCTGCCTCGAGAGCGGGTGCCAGTGCTGCAAGAAAGCAAGGAATTTGAAGGAGTCAGAAGCCTTCTTCGGGAAAACCTTCTCAATCACCATCTTATTCCTAGTCGTCCAAAGAGTCCACAACATTGCCGCAAAAATAAGCCAAAATAGGCGGCGATGTCGTGCAGGCTGTATAGCTTGAAGCTGCAGGAACTCCGCGAGATTTAGGGCCTCCCAGTCAGGCCCCAACGCCTCGCGGACGAAAGTCCATAATACCCTCGCTGCCGTACAAGAGAAGAGAATATGTGTCCTAGTCTCCGGTACTGCACAGAGGGGGCAAATACCATCCCCAGGTCCGTGCCGCTTAAGTACCTCTGTCCCCGAGGGGAGACGATCTCGTAGAAGTTGCCAAACAAAAATCTTAATCTTTAATAGGACGGGGGCTTTCCATAGAGGGACAAGCCATGGGTGAGTTGTCGGCGGGCAAAGGGCCTGGTAAGCCGTGCCCACTGAGAACTCCGCTGTCGGCGTGTGCCGCCATGAAACTGTGTCCGGATGATCCGGGAGCACGAGTGGCAGGGCGGCCCGCAATGTAGTCCAGGCATTAATCTCGGCCGGTCCAAACGAGCGACGGAACGCAATGTTCCATTGTCCATCTTGGAAGGCCGTGGCCACAAGAACATACGGGTCTACACAAATCGAGAATAGGCTAGGGAAGGCGACGCGTAATGGCTCCATGCCCAGCCAGGGATCCAGCCAGAATTGGATCCCGTGTCCATTCCCTAAGGAGAAGGAAATCCCTAAGCGGATGTCCTCCTTGATCCTTTGGATGGCTCGCCAGAATTGTGAGCCATCTGTCCGGGAGCAAGCCAAGAGCGGTTCTCCCCTAAGGTATTTTGCCTGAATGAGCTGCAGCCATAACCCTCCCTCGCCGCGTAGAATCTGCCAGACCCATCTCAGCATGAGGTCCAAGTTCATGCGGCGGGAGGCAATGATGCACAGACCACCACGGTCCTAAGGCATGCAGATATCCGCCCATTTTACCATGTGGTATTTTTGGCGGCCATTGGCCGCCTGCCATAAGAACCTAGCGAGGTCCTTATCGAAGGCACTATGGACGCCTTCCGGAAGAATGTACAGCCCCATCATAAACATGGGGAGGCTCGCAAGGTTCGAGCTAATCAGGACCGCTTTACTCCCCTTGGAGGTAAAACCGTCCTTGCCAGGGCTCAGCCCGAGAGGCCACTCGTCCCACTAGTGGGTCGAATGCACTTGTCAGGATCTTTGAGTCTGCCAACGGCATCCCCAAGTATGTAATGGGGAAGGATGTTAGCCTGCAATTGAGATTATCCGCAATCCTCTATTGGTCCTCAGCAGGGTAACCTAGAACGATGACCTCGCTCTTGTCAAAGTTAATCTTGAGTCCCGACATAGCCTCAAAGCATAGGAGTAGGAACTTAAGGTTAACTATGTCAAGGGCAGAGCCTTCCACCATAATCATGGTGTCATCAGCGTACTGAAGGTGAGTGACCCCCCCTCCTGGAATGAGGTGGCCGACCACCCCCGAGATGTGGCCGGCATGCCTAGCTGTCGGTGTCAAAACCGACGGATCTCGGGTAGGGGGTCCCGAACTGTGCGTCTAGGCGGATGGTAACAGGAGACAAGGGACACGATGTTTTACCCAGGTTCGGGCCCTCTTGATGGAGGTAAAACCCTATGTCCTGCTTGATTAATATTGATGATGTGTGTTACAAGAGTGGATCTACCACGAGATCAAGGAGGCTAAACCCTAGAAGCTAGCCTATGGTATGATTGTTGTTCGTCCTATGGACTAAAGCCATCCGGTTTATATAGACACCGGAGAGGGCTAGGGTTACACAAAGTCAGTTACAATGGTAGGAGATCTACGTATCCGTATCGCCAAGCTTGCCTTCCACGCCAAGGAAAGTCCCATCCGGACACGGGACAAAGTCTTCAATCTGGTATCTTCATAGTCTTGGAGTCTGGCCGATGATGATAGTTCGGCTATCCGGACACCCCCTAGTCCGGGACTCCCTCAGTAGCCCCTGAACCGGGCTTCAGCGACGACGAGTCCGGCACGTATATTGTCTTCGGTGTTGCAAGGCAGGTTCTCCTTCAAACTTCATGTTCCTGTCGAATAGTGTCCGGCTTCCTCGTAAATGTTGCGCTCCTTCGCTTCTGCGCCCAATAATGGCCTTCTCCCATGTGTCGTATGAATGCGAAAAGCTAGGGTATTTTTACATTTTACCCCCTAACCGCGCGAACGAGCCGCCTATAAGAGAGGCGTGGATCTAGATCTAGCTTACACCATCCTCCATTCGCAAGTTCTCATCGAAGCGCTTCTGACAAAAATCCATTCCATCATGGATAGTCGACGCGGCTCCTCCTCTCGCGCTCCCAGCCCTAAGCCAGGAGATTGGGGGAGATGCTCAGTTCCACACAGCGAGCTAGTGGCGCTCCAAACCGAGGGATATCTTCCCCCAGCTTTCATGGTTCTGGTTCGAGCCGGACTGGCCACCTTCAAGGGTGGAAAACAGGCGGAGAGCGCCCCAACCCTTCCAAAGGAGAGCGGGTATGCTTCGTCCCTTATCTAATAAGGGGGTTCGGATTTCCCATACATCCGTTTCTCCGGGGGCTCCTGGAGTTCTACGGACTCCAGCTTCACCACCTCACACCTGCCTCCATTTTGCACGTCGCGGGCTTTGTAGCTCTCTGCGAGCTGTTCCTGGGCATCGAGCCCCATTTTGCGCTGTGGAAGAGATTGTTTTGCCTTGTGCCCCGTTCTTATGAGTGGTCGATATATCAAGTGGGCGGAGCCGAAATATGGCGCATCGCTGGGACCGGATATCTATCCGGCACCCCAAAGAAGGCGTCCGAAGACTGGCCTTCGAAATGGTTCTACATGGAGGACGCCCCTCTGCCGGATCCAGTTCGGATCGGCCTCCCGGAGTTCAGCAATGCTCCCTTGAAGAAACGCCTGAGTTGGCGCCCGTGGAGCCCTCAGCGGGAGGATGATAGGAGCGTCCATTATCTGATGGGCGGGATTAGGTTACTGGCCCACTCCGGATTGACCATGATTGGAATCATGGCCATGTGCATTATGCGAGGGGTGCAGCCGCTCCAATATAGGGGCCACCCTATGTGGGATTTCAACGGGGAAGACGATGCCACCCGTCACGGCCGCAGAGGGCCGAGCTCGGCAGCTGATCTGGCGAAGATCCTGTCCGACTTGTACAAGGGGGAGGAGGAGGACTTTCTCCGCACGAATCCGTTGAACGGATTCTCCATGAATAACCCTCGGAGCTGGGTAAGCGGACGTTTATCTATCCAATCCATACTTCCAAAGTCAAGTATTTTACTTTGTGATTTCGACGCAGGAGCTGCGCCGGGATGTGGAGGGCATACGAAGCCTAACTCCATAGCCCGAGGATCCGGAACGATCCCTTGATCCGACCTCCGAAGAGGATCTGGACATAAAGGTGGAGCTGATTGACGGGGTGTTCCACCAACTTAGCATGGACAATGCTCTAGTCGCCATTACGGCTGACTACCCCGGCTTGATTCCGGCCTCCCAGGTGACTACGACCGAGGTCTTGACACCATCATTTGATCTGTGCTCAATTCTGACTATCCTATATTGATGGTGCATCGCAGGAGGTGCCTTTAAGGCGGGAAGCCGAACCTGCGGCGGCTGACCAGCAAGGGTCAGTTCGGCCCAACAGGCGGAAGAGGAGTGCGACGCAAATCGAAACGTCGCCGCAACGGTACGGCGCACCGTTGTTTTTAAGGGAAGGATCCCTATGAGGTATATTAACGCTCATGACTCTTTCCAGGAGGAAGAGCATTCGCCGGACAGTGTCCGGAGAGGTTGCCAATCAAGCCTCCGCCAGCCATGCTCCATCACGTGGTCCGGAAGTGGAGGCGAACACAAGGCAAGAGCCGGATGCTCCTCCGACAGAGGATGCCGACAGGCTGTCTGCCACCCGGTTTGAGGTGGAGAGCGCCATGAATCACAGGCGTCGCCGGACAGTTCTTCGTGACGCGTGTTTCTCCCCGGAGGCGTTGAATGCCTTTGATGCGGGAAACGCGCACCTCCGTGCTGCTCAAGATGGTTTAACCAGGGCCGCGGAGCAGTATGTGAAGGACATACGGGTAAGTAATTTCAATAGTTATATATGCTAGTAGCTCCCGAGACTTAAAATAGTTAAAACAACTGATTTAAGGATCATTTATTATGCCGGATCTTATGGAGAAGAATACCCACCTGTCCCAGGAGCTCCAAGAGTGCAAGGCCCAACTTGAGGCCGCACTAACCACCTCAGTGGGAGCCACAGAGACCCCCGCTGGTAATACGTACTTCAAAAAGATAAGTAGTTAACAAAGTGCGGCGTGTGCATAAATCTGACAATAATATTGCAGAGGGCGCCGGACTAGATCCGGACAAGCAACAACTACTGCGTCAACTAAAGGCCGGCGAGAGGGTGCTTATGAAGGTGCAGCAGGAGAGAAACAAGCTCCAAGATGCCCATACCCAGCTAGGAGAAGAGTTGAAAGGTGTTCGGGCCCAGCTGTTTGGCTCCGTGAAGGAGAATCAGCGGCTTCGTCGCGGCATTTATAGTAAGTGCTTGAGCAAATTCCTTTGAAAAGAAGAATTCAGCGAGGGAGTCGATTGACAGAAATGTGTCTTTAGGTGTGCTCACAGGTCGCCCTGCGGAGGAAATGCCTGGTTCAACGGGTGACCAACTTTCCGAGCTGGTTCAACTGCTCGAACGTGTCCGGCAGGCGATGAGTGGCGTCGTTCAGGCTTTATGGCCTTCCGTCTCCCTACCCGAGGGCCTTGGAGAGCTTGCTGAGAAGCTTCAGGGAGCACGGCGACGCCTCCGTCTGTGGAAAATATCGGCCTGCTGTCAGGGCGCCAGGGAGGCCTGGGACATGGTGAAGACGCGGTACCCGAAGGCTGACCCAAACCACATGGCCGAGGTCAGACCTGCGGGGCCTGATGGGAAGGAGATCCCTGTGAGCTTGATGTACGGCCAAGTAGAACTGGCCGCGAAATATTCCCAACAGGACTGTAAATTAGACAGCCTGTTAGATGGGATTGAAGAGGAGTACAATCAGTCAGTTTGACGATGTAATTTGAAATGACATGTAAAATGCCTTCTAGCCGGATTGTAGATCGTTTGTCTTTGCGGACCTTTTCGCTTCGACCTCTGGACCCAACAGTCCGGAGTGTGTCCGAATACCCTTACGGTTATAGAAGAACCGGGGCATGCGTGGAGACAAGGCATCGGGGTCATAATTGCTTTATCATACAAGTGCCCAACTAGCTATGTTATATTACATGGTTAGTAAGAAACATCTTCCAGGGAGAATAGTTCCGTTAAGGGTTCCTTTCCCTGGGAGGCATGCCCTAAAGTGCATGTCCGGGCTGCGAAAATAGCAGAAAAAGCATCTGGGGGCAAATAAATAAGTAAGTAATAAATCATCTTTCAAGTCACCGACTGAATATTCTCTTAAGAACGCTAGCTTTCGGCTTCATTCAGTCTAAGGTACACATCCGGCTGACCCGGCAGTAACAATCGCAGAGGTGCTCCCTTTACCTCCTAGCCGAACAATCGGGAACGTAGGGGTAAGCACAGGAGCCAGGCAACCCAGCTTGGCCAAAACTTAAGTCATATCGATGCATATAATGGTGAATAAAAGGTACATGCGGAAGTATGACACATGTGTTGGGCATGAAGCCCGTATAAATAAGCTTCTGTTAAAGAAGCCCCCAGGTATAACGAGTGCTAGGAGCACATCGAGTGTGTGCGAACAATGCGCAAATCAGCCTATCAAAGGTATTGAAAAAAAGTGGGAAGAAGGAGGGGGACAAGAGATAGTGAAAATGTAAAAAGATGGACGGAGGAGTGAGACGAACTCTGAGTCCGGCGTTAGGCGTAGAATCTTCGGAGACGGGCTGCGTTCCATGGGTTCGGCTCGAGTCGGTTGTCAGATGCGTTGCGTAGACGGTATGCTCCGCTGGTTAGGACTTGGTCGATGATGAAGGGACCTTCCCACTTGGGCTTAAGTTTGTCCTTTTTCTTGTCCGGCAGGCGTAGAACAAGTTCGCCAACATTGTAAGCTTTGGCCCGTACTTCTCTGCTTTGATATCTTCGAGCCTGTTGTTGATAAAATGCGGAACGAGCTTTTGCTACGTCCCGCTCCTCCTCTAAGGCGTCCAAACTATCCTGCCGATCCAGCTCGGCTTCTCTTTCTTCGTACATGCGCACGCGAGGTGAGTCATAAATTATATCGCAGGGCAGAACTGCCTCTGCGCCGTACACCATAAAAATGGTGTGAATCCGGTAGTTCGGTTTGGCGTGGTCCACAGCCCCCAGAGTACGGAGTCGAGCTCCTCTACCCAGTGCGTGTTAGATTCCTTGAGGGACCACACTAGTCTGGGTTTGATGCCGCTCATGATTAGACCATTTGCTCGCTCGACTTGACCGTTAGTTTGAGGGTGATAGACTGAAGCGTAGTCGAGCTTGATGCCCATGTTTTTGCACCAGAGTTTAACCTCGTCGGCCGTGAAATTCGTGCCGTTATCAGTGATGATGCTGTGGGGGACGCCGAAACGGTGTACTACCCCGGATATGAAGTCTATCACAGGTCCGGATTCTGCCGTTTTAACCAGCTTGGCTTCAATCTATTTGGTGAATTTGTCCACCATGACCAATAAGTATTTGCTCTTGTGTTTTCCCCCTTTAAGGGGGCCAACCATGTCAAGCCCCCAGACCGCAACGGCCAGGTGATGGGTATAGTTTTGAGGGCGGTGGGTGGCATGTGGCTCTGATTAGCAAAGAGATGGCAACCGACGCATCGTCGGACTAAGTCATGAGCATCTGCCCGGGCTGTTGGCCAATAAAATCCTGTACGGAAGGCCTTGCCTACAAGGGCCCGGGCTGCGGCGTGGTGCCCGCCGAGTCCGGCGTGAATTTCAGCCAGGAGATTTCGCCCCTCCTCTTCGGAGATGCACCTTTGCAGGACTCCGGTTGTGCTTTTCTTATAAAGTTCTCCCTCATGGACCTTGTAGGCTTTAGATCGCCGAACTATGCAGCGGGCCTCGTTTTGGTCTTCAGAAAGTTCCTGCCTAATTAAGTAGGCTAGGAATGGTTCCGTCCATGTGGCAATTATTGCCATTATTTCGTGGGCTGAAGGTGTTATTTCATTGGCTAAGCCGCCGATCGTGTCAGAATTGTCTGTGTTAGGTGATGCAGCTTGCTCCGGATTGTTATTTCCGGACTCCTCTTCCCATAATACGGATGGCTTAAAGAGCCGTTCCAGGAAGATGTTTGGAGGGACGGCGTCACATTTTGCACCGATGCGTGCTAACACGTCTGCTGCCTGGTTATTATCCCGAGCTACATGATGGAATTCGAGTCCTTCGAACCGAGCTGACATTTTTAGGACGGCGTTGCGGTAAGCTGCCATTTTCGGATCTTTGGCGTCAAAGTCTCCATTTACTTGGGATATTGCGAGGTTTGAATCCCCGCGCACCTCTAGGCGTTAAATGCCCATGGAGATTGCCATCCGGAGGCCGTGTAGAAGGGCCTCGTATTCGGCTGCGTTGTTGGAGTCCATGTACATTATTTGAAGTACGTATTGGACTGTGTCTCCAGTTGGGGACATCAAGACGACGCCAGCCCCCTAGCCAGCCAACATTTTGGATCCGTTGAAATGCATGATCCAATTGGAGTACGTGCCGTACTCTTTAGGGAGTTCGGCTTTGGTTCATTCGGCGACGAAGTCAGCCAGGACTTGCGACTTTATAGCTCGCTGAGGTTTGTAGGTTATGTCAAATGGTAAGAGCTCAATGGCCCATTTTGCAATCCTGCCCGTTGCGTCGCGATTGCTTATAATATCATTGAAAGGTACTTCGGAGGCCACCGCTATGGAACACTCTTGAAAGTAGTGTCGCAGCTTCCGGGATGCCATGAACACCGCATACGCTATCTTTTGATAATGTGGGTACCGGGACTTGCATGGAGTTAAGACAGTGGATACGTAGTACACTGGTTTTTGAAGAGGGAATCTATGCCCGTCAGTTTCTCGTTCGACGACGAGTACCGCGCTGACAACTTGATGTGTTGCTGCGATATATAATAACATAGGTTCGCCCAGGTTGGGCGCGGCCAGGACCGTATTTGTTGCCAGTATGGCCTTGATTTCTTCGAGTCCGGCCGTGGTGGCATCCGTCCATTCGAAGTGTTCGGTGCGCCGGAGGAGGTGATAGAGGGGCAGAGCCTTTTCTCCCAAACGGGAGATGAGGCGGCTTAGAGCCGCTACGCACCCAGTTAGTTTTTGTATTTGCTTGAGGTCTTTTGGGATATCCAATTGTGACAGAGCTCGGATCTTGGCTGGGTTTGCTTCAATTCCTCTACCGGATACAATGAAGCCCAAAAGCTTTCCGGCTGGTACTCCGAAGACACACTTTTCCGGGTTGAGCTTAATGTCATATGCTCGGAGATTGTCAAATGTCACCCTCAAGTCGTCTACTAGAGTTTCGACGTGTTTGGTCTTGACGACCACATCGTCTACATATGCCTCTACTGTTTTGCCTATCTGGGTAGCCAGACATGTCTGAATCATGCGCTGATATGTTGCGCCGGCGTTTTTGAGTCCGAAGGGCATTGTGTTGAAGCAGAATGTCCCATATGGAGTAATGAATGCCGTTGCGGCCTGGTATTTTTCCGCCATCTTGATTTGATGGTATCCGGAGTATGCATCGAGGAAGCATAATGAATCATGCCCTGCGGTAGCATCGATGATTTGGTCGATGCGAGGGAGAGGGAAAGGGTCCTTTGGACAGGCCTTGTTAAGGTCTTTGAAATCGACGCAGAGGCGCCAGGATTTGTCCTTTTTTGGTACCATTACCAGGTTGGCTAGCCAGTACGGATGTTTGATATCTCTGATGAATCCGGCTTCTAAGAGTTTGGCTAGGTCCTCTCCCATTGCCTGTCTTTTAGGTTCGGAAAATCGCCGAAGAGCTTGTTTGACTGGCTTGAATCCTTTTAGGATATTTAGGCTGTGCTCTGCCAGCCTGCGTGGGATTCCTGGCATGTCTGAAGGGTGCCATGCAAAAATGTCCCAATTTTCCCGAAGGAATTCTCATAGTGCGGCTTCTACATCAGGATTTAATTATGCCCCAATGGATGCCGTCTTTGTGGGGTCCGTTGGATGGACCTGAAATTTGACTATTTTGTCTGTTGGTTTAAAAGAGGTGGACTTGGGCCTTTTATCGAGTATCACATCGTCCCTATCCACCGTGGAGCGCAGCGCAGTCAATTCCTCTGCCGCTAGGGCTTCGGATAATGCCTCTAGGGCCAGTGCGGCTGTCTTATTTTCAGCGCGGAGTGCTGTATCTGGATCACTGGCGAGAGTGATTATTCCATTGGGTCCGGGCATTTTGAGCTTCATGTACCCGTAATGGGGTATAGCTTGGAAGATTGTGAATGCCTCTCGCCCTAACAAAGCGTGATATACGCTGCCGAATGGGGCCACTTGGAACGTGACCTCTTCGGACCTATAATTGTCCGGCGAGCCGAACACTACATCTAGTGTGATTTTTCCTGTGCAACGTACTTCTAGACTAGAGATTATTCCCCTGAAGGTTGTGCTGCTTCGCTCAATGCGGCTCCAGTCAATTTCCATTTTTTGAAGGGTTTCCTCTTAGATGAGGTTTAATCCGCTGCCGCCATCCATGTGTACCTTGGTAAGACGAAAGCCGTCCACTATCGGACTGAGGACCAATGCGGCTGGTGCTCTAGCTGTTGGGAATTTAGGTTCGTCGCTGGCATTGAAGGTGATAGCCGTGTCGCTCCATGGATTTGTTGTTGCTACTTGGTAGACTTCGGCAAGACTGCGGATTGTTCGTTTCCGCATGTTATTGTTGGAAATATGCCCTAGAGGCAATAATAAAAGTATTATTATATTTCATTGTTCATGATAATTGTCTTTTATT
Source organism: Triticum aestivum (assembly GCF_018294505.1). NCBI lineage: Eukaryota > Viridiplantae > Streptophyta > Magnoliopsida > Poales > Poaceae > Triticum > Triticum aestivum. Next base: position 678,784,707 of record NC_057795.1, on the reverse strand, counting down.
CATGCTATAACTGTATTATCCGGAAATCGTAATACACGTGTGAATACTTAGACCACAATATGTCCCTGGTAAGCCTCTAGTTGACCAGCTCGTTGTGATCAACAGATAGTCATGGTTTCCTGACTATGGACATTGGATGTCGTTGATAACGGGATCACATCATTAGGAGAATGATGTGATGGACAAGACCCAATCCTAAGCATAGCATAAAAGATCGTGTAGTTCGTATTGCTAGAGCTTTGTCAATGTCAAGTATCTCTTCCTTAGACCATGAGATCGTGTAACTCCCGGATACCGTAGAAGTGCCTTGGGTGTATCAAACGTCACAACGTAACTGGGTGACTATAAAGGTGCATTACAGGTATCTCCGAAAGTAGCTGTTGGGTTGACACGGATCGAGACTGGGATTTGTCACTCCGTATGACGGAGAGGTATCTCTGGGCCCACTCGGTAATGCATCATCATAATGAGCTCAATGTGACCAAGGTGTTGGACACGGGATCATGCATTACGGTACGAGTAAAGTGACTTGCCAGTAACGAGACTGAACAAGGTATTGGGATACCGACGATCGAGTCTCGGGCAAGTAACGTACCGATTGACAAAGGGAATTGCATACAGGGTTTGATCGAATCCTCGACATCGTGGTTCATCCGATGACAACATCGAGGAGCATGTGGGAGCCATCATGGGTATCCAGATCCCGCTGATGGTTATTGACTGAGAGCGTCTCGGTCATGTCTGCATGTCTCCCGAACTCGTAGGGTCTACACACTTAAGGTTCGGTGACGCTAGGGTTATGAAGATATGTATATGCAGAAACCCGAATGTTGTTCGGAGTCCCGGATGAGATCCCGAACATCACAAGGAGTTCCGGAATGGTCCGGAGGTAAAGAATTATATATAGGAAGTGCTATTTCGGGCATCGGGACAAGTTTCGGGGTTATCGGTATTGTACCGGGACCACCGGAAGGGTCCCGGGGGTCCACCGGGTGGGGCCACCTGTCCCGGGGGGCCACATGGGCTGTAGGGGGTGCGCCTTGGCCTTCATGGGCCAAGGGCACCAGCCCCTATAGGCCCATGCGCCTAGGGTTTCCCCCTAGGAGGAGTCCTAGTGGTGGAAGGCACCCCTAGGTGCCTTGGGGGGAGGGAAACCTCCCCTAGGCCGCCGCCCCCCCTAGTAGATCTCATCTACTAGGGCCGGCGCCCCCCCCCCCCTTGGCACCCCTATATATAGTGGGGGAGAGGAGGGACTTCATACACCAGCCCCTGGCGCCTCCATCTCCCCCCGTTACGTCTCTCCCTCGTAGTCTTGGCGAAGCTCTGCTGCTGTGATGCCCTGCATCCACCACCACGCCGTCGTGCTGCTGGATCTTCAGCAACCTCTCCTTCCCCCTTGCTGGATCAAGAAGGAGGAGACGTCTCCCGTCCCGTACGTGTGTTGAACGCGGAGGTGCCGTCCGTTCAGCGCTGGTCATCGGTGATTTGGATCACGTCGAGTACGACTACATCATCACCTTGCAAGCTTCCGCACGCGATCTACAAGTGGTATGTAGATGCAAACTCTCTCCCTTGACTCGTTGCTTAGATGAACTCATAGATGGATCTTGGTGAAACCGTAGGAAAAATTTTAATTTTCTGCAACGTTCCCCAACAGTGGCATCATGAGCCAGGTTTATGCGTAGTTCTCTTTGCACGAGTAGAACACAATTTTGTTGTGGGCGTGGATTTTGTCATCTTACTTGCCTCTACTAGTCTTTTCTTGCTCAACGGTATTGTGGGATGAAGCGGCCCGGACCAACCTTACACGTACGCTTACGTGAGACCGGTTCCACCGACTGACATGCACTAGTTGCATAAGGTGGCTGGCGGGTGTCTGTCTCTCCCACCTTAGTTGGAGCGGAATCGATGAACAGGGCCCTTATGAAGGGTAAATAGAAGTTGACAAAAATCACGTTGTGGTAATTCGTAGGTAAGAAAACGTTCTTGCTAGAACCCAATTGCAGCCACGTAAAAGATGCAACAACAATTAGAGGACGTCTAACTTGTTTTTTGAAGCGATTGATCATGTGATGTGATATGGCCAGAAGTTGTGATGAATGATGAATTGTGATGTATGAGATCATGTTCTTTGTAATAGGATTCACGACTTGCATGTCGATGAGTATGACAACCGGCAGGAGCCATAGGAGTTGTCATTATTTTTTGTATGACCTGCGTGTCATTGAATAACGTCATGTAAACTACTTTACTTTATTGCTAAACGTTAGTCATAGAAGTAGAAGTAGTCGTTGGCGTGACAACTTCATGAAGACACGATGATGGAGATCATGATGATGGAGATCATGGTGTCAAGCCGGTGACAAGATGATCATGGAGCCCCGAAGATGAAGATCAATGGAGCTATATGATATTGGCCATATCATGTCACAACTATATAATTGCATGTGATGTTTATTATGTATTATGCATCTTGTTTACTTAGGACGACGGTAGTAAATAAGATGATCTCTTATAAAATTTCAAGAAGTGTTCTCCCCTAACTGTGCACCGTTGCTACAGTTCGTCGCTTCTAAGCACCACGTGATGATCGGGTGTGATGGATTCTTACGTTCACATACAACGGGTGTAAGACAGTTTTACACAGCGAAAACACTTAGAGTTAACTTGACGAGCCTAGCATGTGCAGACATGGCCTCGGAACACGGAGACCGAAAGGTCGAACACGAGTCGTATGGAAGATACGATCAACATGAAAATGTTCACCGACGATGACTAGTCCGTCTCACGTGATGATCGGACACGGCCTAGTCGACTCGGATCGTGTAACACTTAGATGACTAGAGGGATGTCTAATCTAAGTGGGAGTTCATAATTTGATTAGAACTTTATTATCATGAACTTAGTCTAAAACCTTTGCAAATATGTCTTGTAGATCAATGGCCAACGCTAATGTCAACATGAACTTCAACGCGTTCCTAGAGAAAACCAAGCTGAAAGATGATGGCAGCAACTATACGGACTGGGTCCGGAACCTGAGGATCATCCTCATAGCTGCCAGGAAACAATATGTCCTAGAAGGACCGCTAGGTGACGCTCCCGTCCCAGAGAACCAAGACATTATGAATGCTTGGCAGTCTCGTGCTGATGATTACTCCCTCGTTCAGTGCGGCATGCTTTACAGCTTAGAACCGGGGCTCCAAAAGCGTTTTGAGCACCACGGAGCATATGAGATGTTCGGAGAGCTGAAACTAGTTTTTCAACCTCATGCCCGGGTCGAGAGATATGATGTCTCCGACAAGTTCTACAGTTGTAAGATGGAGGAAAACAGTTCTGTCAGTGAGCACATCCTGAAGATGTCTGGGTTGCACAACCGTATGACCCAGCTGAACATTAACCTCCCAGATGAGGCGGTCATTGACAGAATCCTCCAGTCGCTCCCACCAAGCTACAAGAGCTTTGTGATGAACTACAACATGCAGGGGATGGAAAAGACCATTCCTGAAGTGTTCTCGATGCTGAAGTCAGCAGAGGCTGAAATCAAGAAAGAACATCAAGTGTTGATGGTCAATAAGATCACTAAGTTCAAGAAGGGCAAGGGTAAGAAGAACTTCAAGAAGGACGGCAAAGATGTTGCCGCGCCTGGTAAGCCAGTTACCGGGAAGAAGTCAAAGAATGGACCCAAGCCTGAGACTGAGTGCTTTTATTGCAAGGGGAAGGGTCACTGGAAGCGGAACTGCCCCAAATACTTAGCGGATAAGAAGGCCGGCAATACCAAAGGTATATTTGATATACATGTGATTGATGTGTACCTTACCAGTAATCGTAGTAACTCCTGGGTATTTGATACCGGTGTCGTTGCTCATATTTGTAACTCACAGCAGGAGCTGCGGAATAAACGGAGACTGGCAAAGGACGAGGTGACGATGCGCGTCGGGAATGGTTCCAGAGTCGATGTGATCGCCGTCGGCACGCTGCCTCTACATTTACCTACGGGATTAGTTTTGAACCTTAATAATTGTTATTTAGTGCCAAGTTTGAGCATGAACATTGTATCAGGATCTCGTTTAATACGAGATGGCTACTCATTTAAGTCTGAGAATAATGGTTGTTCGATTTATATGAGAGATATGTTTTATGGTCATGCTCCGATGGTCAATGGTTTATTCTTAATGAATCTCGAGCGTAATATTACACATGTTCATAGTGTAGATGCCAAAAGATTTAAAGTTGATAACGATAGTCCCACATACTTGTGGCACTGCCGCCTTGGTCACATTGGTGTCAAGCGCATGAAGAAGCTCCATGCCGATGGACTTTCAGAGTCTCTTGATTATGAATCGTTTGACACGTGCGAACCATGCCTCTTGGGCAAAATGACCAAGACTCCGTTCTCCGGAACAATGGAGCGAGCAACCAACTTGTTGGAAATCATACATACCGATGTGTGCGGTCCAATGAGCGTTGAGGCTCGCGGAGGATATCGTTATGTTCTCACTCACACAGATGACTTGAGTAGATATGGGTATGTCTACTTAATGAAACACAAGTCTGAGACCTTTGAAAAGTTCAAGGAATTTCAGAATGAGGTGGAGAATCAACGTGACCGAAAGATAAAATTCTTACGATCAGATCGTGGAGGAGAATACTTAAGTCACGAATTTGGTACACACTTAAGGAAATGTGGAATCGTTTCACAGCTCACGCCGCCTGGAACACCTCAGCGAAACGGTGTGTCCGAACATCGTAATCGCACTCTATTGGATATGGTGCGGTCTATGATGTCTCTTACCGATTTACCGCTATCATTTTGGGGATACGCTCTAGAGACAACTACATTCACTTTAAATAGGGCACCGTCTAAATCCGTTGAGACGACACCGTATGAATTATGGTTTGGAAAGAAACCTAAGCTGTCGTTTCTGAAAGTTTGGGGATGCGATGCTTATGTCAAGAAACTTCAACCTGAAAAGCTCGAACCCAAGTCGGAAAAATGCGTATTCATAGGATACCCTAAGGAAACTGTTGGGTATACCTTCTACTTAAGATCCGAAGGCAAGATCTTTGTAGCCAAGAACGGATGCTTTCTGGAAAAAGAGTTTCTCTCGAAAGAAGTAAGTGGGAGGAAAGTAGAACTCGATGAAGTACTACCTCTTGAGCAGGAAAGTGGCGCGGCGCAGGAAACCGTTCCTGTGATGCCCACACCAACTGAAGAGGAAAACAATGATGATGATCAAGGTACTTCGGATCAAGTTACTGCTAAACTTCGTAGGTCCACAAGGACACGTTCCGCACCAGAGTGGTACGGCAACCCTGTCCTGGAAATCATGTTGTTAGACAACAATGAACCTTCGAACTATGAAGAAGCAATGGCGGGCCCGGATTCCAACAAATGGCTTGAAGCCATGAAATCCGAGATAGAATCCATGTATGAAAACAAAGTATGGACTTTGACAGACTTGCCCGATGATCGGCGAGCGATAGAAAACAAATGGATCTTTAAGAAGAAGACGGACGCGGATGGTAATATTACCATCTATAAAGCTCGACTTGTCGCTAAGGGTTATCGACAGGTTCAAGGGATTGACTACGACGAGACATTCTCTCCCGTAGCGAAGCTAAAGTCCGTCCGAATCATGTTAGCAATTGCCGCATACTATGATTATGAGATATGGCAAATGGACGTCAAAATGGCATTCCTTAACGGGCATCTTAAGGAAGAACTGTATATGATGCAGCCAGAAGGTTTTGTCGATCCTCGGAACGCTAACAAAGTATGCAAGCTCCAGCGATCCATTTATGGACTGGTGCAAGCATCTCGGAGTTGGAACATTCGCTTTGATGAGATGATCAAAGCGTTTGGGTTTATGCAGACTTATGGAGAAGCCTGCGTTTACAAGAAAGTGAGTGGGAGCTCTGTAGCATTTCTCATATTATATGTAGATGACATACTCCTGATGGGAAATAATATAGAATTTCTGGACAGCATTAAGGCCTACTTGAATAAATGTTTTTCAATGAAGGACCTTGGAGAAGCTGCTTATATATTAGGCATCAAGATCTATAGAGATAGATCGAGACGCCTCATAGGTCTTTCACAAAGCACATACCTTGATAAGATTTTGAAGAGATTCAGAATGGATCAGTCCAAGAAGGGGTTCTTGCCTATGTTACAAGGTATGAGACTGAGCTCAGCTCAGTCACCGACCACGGCAAAAGATAAAGAAGAGATGAGTGTCATCCCCTATGCTTCAGCCATAGGATCTATTATGTATGCCATGCTGTGTACCAGACCCGATGTAAACCTTGCCGTAAGTTTGGTAGCAAGATACCAAAGTAATCCCGGCAAGGAACACTGGACAGCGGTCAAGAATATCCTGAAGTACCTGAAAAGGACGAAGGACATGTTTCTCGTTTATGGAGGAGACGAAGAGCTCGTCGTAAAGGGTTACGTCGACGCTAGCTTCGACTCAGGTCTGGATGACTCTAAGTCACAAACCGGATACGTGTATATGTTGAATGGTGGAGCAGTAAGCTGGTGCAGCTGCAAGCAGAGCGTCGTGGCGGGATCTACGTGTGAAGCGGAGTACATGGCAGCCTCGGAGGCAGCACATGAAGCGATTTGGGTGAAGGAGTTCATCACTGACCTAGGAGTCATACCCAATGCGTCGGGGCCGATCAAACTCTTCTGTGACAACACTGGAGCTATTGCCCTCGCCAAGGGGCCCAGGTTTCACAAGAAGACCAGGCACATCAAGCGTCGTTTCAACTCCATCCGTGAAAATGTTCAAGATGGAGACATAGAGATTTGCAAAGTGCACACGGATCTGAATGTCGCAGATCCGCTGACTAAACCTCTCTCGCGTGCAAAACATGATCAACACCGGAACTCTATGGGTGTTCGATTCATCACAATGTAACTAGATTGGTGACTCTAGTGCAAGTGGGAGACTGTTGGAAATATGCCCTAGAGGCAATAATAAAAGTATTATTATATTTCATTGTTCATGATAATTGTCTTTTATTCATGCTATAACTGTATTATCCGGAAATCGTAATACACGTGTGAATACTTAGACCACAATATGTCCCTGGTAAGCCTCTAGTTGACCAGCTTGTTGTGATCAACAGATAGTCATGGTTTCCTGACTATGGACATTGGATGTCGTTGATAACGGGATCACATCATTAGGAGAATGATGTGATGGACAAGACCCAATCCTAAGCATAGCATAAAAGATCGTGTAGTTCGTATTGCTAGAGCTTTGTCAATGTCAAGTATCTCCTCCTTAGACCATGAGATCGTGTAACTCCCGGATACCGTAGAAGTGCCTTGGGTGTATCAAACGTCACAACGTAACTGGGTGACTATAAAGGTGCATTACAGGTATCTCCGAAAGTAGCTGTTGGGTTGACACGGATCGAGACTGGGATTTGTCACTCCGTATGACGGAGAGGTATCTCTGGGCCCACTCGGTAATGCATCACCATAATGAGCTCAATGTGACCAAGGTGTTGGACACGGGATCATGCATTACGGTACGAGTAAAGTGACTTGCCAGTAACGAGACTGAACAAGGTATTGGGATACCGACGATCGAGTCTCGGGCAAGTAACGTACCGATTGACAAAGGGAATTGCATACAGGGTTTGATCAAATCCTCGACATCGTGGTTCATCCGATGACAACATCGAGGAGCATGTGGGAGCCATCATGGGTATCCAGATCCCGCTGATGGTTATTGACTGAGAGCGTCTCGGTCATGTCTGCATGTCTCCCGAACCCGTAGGGTCTACACACTTAAGGTTCGGTGACGCTAGGGTTATGAAGATATGTATATGCAGAAACCCGAATGTTGTTCGGAGTCCCGGATGAGATCCCGGACGTCACAAGGAGTTCCGGAATAGTCCGGAGGTAAAGAATTATATATAGGAAGTGCTATTTCGGGCATCGGGACAAGTTTCGGGGTTATCGGTATTGTACCGGGACCACCGGAAGGGTCCCGGGGGTCCACCGGGTGGGGCCACCTGTCCCGGGGGGCCACATGGGCTGTAGGGGGTGTGCCTTGGCCTTCATGGGCCAAGGGCACCAGCCCCTATAGGCCCATGCGCCTAGGGTTTCCCCCTAGGAGGAGTCCTAGTGGTGGAAGGCACCCCTAGGTGCCTTGGGGGGGAGGGAAACCTCCCCTAGGCCGCCACCCCCCCTAGTAGATCTCATCTACTAGGGCTGGCGCCCCCCCCCTTGGCACCCCTATATATAGTGGGGGAGAGGAGGGACTTCATACACCAGCCCCTGGCGCCTCCATCTCCCCCCGTTACGTCTCTCCCTCGTAGTCTTGGCGAAGCCCTGCTGCTGTGATGCCCTGCATCCACCACCACGCCGTCGTGCTGCTGGATCTTCATCAACCTCTCCTTCCCCCTTGCTGGATCAAGAAGGAGGAGACGTCTCCCGTCCCGTACGTGTGTTGAACGCGGAGGTGCCGTCCGTTCAGCGCTGGTCATCGGTGATTTGGATCACGTCGAGTACGACTACATCATCACCTTGCAAGCTTCCGCACGCGATCTACAAGTGGTATGTAGATGCAAACTCTCTCCCTTGACTCGTTGCTTAGATGAACTCATAGATGGATCTTGGTGAAACCGTAGGAAAAATTTTGATTTTCTGCAACGTTCCCCAACAGTTATTTGATGAGAAAGTCTTGAAGACTGTTAATACTGTACTGGTGCTGCTGGGCTGTTTGCCCGGGGCTAAAAAGCCTTCGCCACTTTTGGCCACCTGCCGTAATATCCAACATGCTCGAAGGCTATGTGTTGGAGTGGCACCCTCCGTACTGTGGATTTTGCAGGGTCCGTTGAGCCATCCCTCCAGTACGGTTCCGTACCCTTTATGGGGTTTTTGCTTTTTGGTTTTTAACCCAGGTGCTTGAGTATGATGCACCCTTTTATTTCGGGCTGGGGTTGTATTCAGGGCCAGATTGTCCCAAAACCTAGTTTCGGTTTTCCAGGCACTTTCCATCGCGCAGTATTTTTGTACAATGGTCGTTAGGTCGGCGAAGCGTGTAACTTCGCGACGACTGATGGCGTTTATGATTCCCTTGTCTGTGCAATTGTTGCAGAAGATTGAAATCGAGCTTTCTTCACGGCAGTCCTTTATCCTGTCCATAACCAGGAGGAATCTGACCCAGTAATGATGTACTGTTTCATCGGGCTCTTGCCGTATTTGAGATAGATCGCTTATGTTTGGGTGGGCGGGCGGAATCAAGTTCGGAACCCCGTCCAGTCTGAGGCTCAAAGGCCACGAAGCTTCCGGATTCGGAAGTTTGGTTTGCTGGACGCTTTCCCACAAATCTGGTCCGATGCCTGACTTTAGGTTCAGTATTTGATTAACGTCCGTCCCTCCGCGGGAATCCGGCATGGAGGGATCGGGAATCCGGACATAGTTGGTTTTTATCATAGAAGAAGAGTCGCCGCATTGTTCCTCTACCACGACAACGTGGTGGTTAACCTGGGGAGAGTTGATTTCTCTCAGATCGGTTTTAAGCCCAATCTGATCGTAGTCGGTAGCAACTCCCAGGGCGGCGATGCGATCCAAGAGCTCGTTTACGAAGGAGAGCTCAATCGGATCTAGCTGCTCGGCGAATTTCTAGCTGACGTGAAGATCGCTTTTAATGACTTGAGAGGTCATTGTCGGAGCGGTGGCCGAACAGGCGGTCATAAGAAAACCGCCTAGCCGGATAGTCTGGCCAGCGGCCTAAGCTCGCTTGACGACGGTGCCGTCTTTAAAGATGGGAAAAGGAATCCTTCCTGATGGTGACGACACAGAGGAACTCTCAATGGAAGCACCAATGTCGGTGTCAAAACCGGCGGATCTCGGGTAGGGGGTCCCGAACTGTGCGTCTAGGCGGATGGTAACAGGAGACAAGGGACACGATGTTTTACCCAGGTTCAGGCCCTCTTGATGGAGGTAAAACCCTACGTCCTGCTTGATTAATATTGATGATGTGTGTTACAAGAGTGGATCTACCACAAGATCAAGGAGGCTAAACCCTAGAAGCTAGCCTATGGTATGATTGTTGTTCGTCCTATGGACTAAAGCCATACGGTTTATATAGACACCGGAGAGGGCTAGGGTTACACAAAGTCGGTTACAATGGTAGGAGATCTACATATCCGTATCGCCAAGCTTGCCTTCCACGCCAAGGAAAGTCTCATCCGGACACGGGACGAAGTCTTCAATCTGGTATCTTCATATTCTTGGAGTCCGGCCGATGATGATAGTTCGGCTATCCGGACACCCCCTAGTCCGGGACTCCCTCACTAGCCTTGTCCAGGATACCTGCCAACGCGTCCACGGTAAGGTTGAAGAGAAGGGGGGATATCGGGTCCCCTTGCTTCACCCCCGCTGATGCCGCAAAGAAAGGCCCCACCTCTCCGTTAATGTTTATCGCAGTCTTGCTAGACCGTACCAATTGCATAATCCAGTTGCACCATCTGTCCTCAAAGCCCCTACGTTGCATGACAAGGCGCAGGAAATCCCAGTCAAGCCGATCATATGCTTTCTGGAAGTCCAGCTTCAAAAATACACCCTTCAGCCCACGCGATCGCACCTCGTGGACAATCTCGTGGAGGGAGAGTATCCCGTCATGGATTCTTCTCCCTTTCAGGAATGCTGTCTGGAGTGGGTGATTCATCCTCTCAGCAATAGGCGCGAGTCTAGACGCGCATACTTTAGAGAAGATGCGCTCCAGGACGTTGATAACTGTGATAGGCCTGAATTGGCGAATGTCCGTCGCCCCAACTACTTTGGGGATCAGGGTGATAACACCGAAGTTTATGCGCGCCATGTCAAATGTGCCGATGTAGAATTCATGAAACATTGGCATGGTCACCGGTTTTAGGACATTCCAGAACTTCTGGAAGAAGGCAACCGGTAAGCCATCCGGGCCCAGTGCCAACCCAGCCTTCATCGAGGCGATCGCCCGCCCCACCTCTTCCGGCGAGAAAGGGATAGTCAGTTCCGCATTCTCTATGTCAGATACCCTACCCGCAAGGGGCCAGAAATCATCCGCCAGGGAGATCCCACCACGGGGTTCTGCCGAGAAGAGCCCCTTATAGAAGGAGTAAATGTGGGTCCTAATCTCATCCGGGTGTTCGAGAAGGGTGTTCCCTTCCCAAAGGCACGAGATGGAGCACTTCCTGCGACGCCCATTCGCGATCGCTTGGAAATACGCGGAGTTAGCATCGCCTTGAAGGAGCCACTTCTGGCCCCCCGTCGCTGCCAGAATAGTTCCTCCCCCTTGAAAATCTCCATAAGGGCGATTTACACGTAACTAACAGATGAATTGACCAACCTAATCAATCTCATTAAGTATGTCAGTTTCACGTGCCGCAAATGCTACCTGTGCACCTGTCACTGGACCAGCGCTAGCTAGCTTCGCTTCTTGTTTGTATTTGACTTTGCTCCAAATGTCAAACAACATGGATATATTCGGTCGAAACATCTGAGATGAGGTCACGAGGATTGAAGAGGGAGTAAAATACTCAGTAAGCACAGCACTGTAGCTGGCATATGCTTCGAGTTGGGAATAATCCTGGGATTATGCCTTTTTGCGTCCGAGATATTTAAGCCAGTGCAGATACACCATCATGCATGGCATCATCGATCATTGACATCTTAATCTTAGTGTTTGTGACACGTTAATTATTATAGTACTTTAGTTACTCCTCCAACCGGATCTGGCATCCTACAACTTGTTAATCATTGTTTGATTTTCAGTAACGTCAAAGGACCAAGAGAGGTAGCACGTGGTTGAGAACCGTAAGTAAGCTACCGTACATACATCTAGGGTTTCTCTCTCTCTCACCCATCCCTTGGCGGCTAGGGTAAACTCTCCCCTTCAAACTTTGCCGGCGAGCCTGTGGATTTGCCTCCCCTCTGCCCGCCGCTCCAGCGGCCGGTGACGGGGAGAGGAGTCCCGGTGATATGTTACTCTTGGGTTCGTGGAAAACTCTTCATGTATTTGAGTCACTAGGGACCTTCCAAGTTGTGCGCTTGTGCCTCGGGCTTGTTTGTGAGGGTTTGAATCTCGCCCGAAGAGCTACCTCTAGCAGGAGGGGGACTTTGGAATTTGTTGACCAAGGTTATCTGAGACCTAGGTGAGATATTCATTGTCGTGGGAGCATTCGTTGTTCCCCACCTCTTCAACGAAGATTAGCACTCCCTCAAGAGTGTAAACTTTGGATCACATCTTCCCCTCCATCACTTTGGTTGTCTCTTACCTTAGGTTTACATTGTTTTTATTACTTGCTTGTTTGTGTGCCTTGTGTAGCTTACTAGCTTGCTGTAAATCATCATACATGGTGTATCACCTAGTTGCATTTCTAGAGAACTTATATTTCTGCACTAGCCTCTAAGATCAACTCAGAAAAGAATAAATTGGGTAGTCTCTTATTCACCCCCCTCCCCCCTCTAATCCACATTTAGAACATCTTTGATTTCTAACTAACCCTTACCACTTCAAATAAGGTTTGGAACTTCAACTTGCCCTAACAAGTTCACATCAAACATCATGCCAAAACATGAAGCGATTTGGTACAAAATAATCTATTCACATATGTGTTGTGCAATTCTTTATCTAAACCCATATCTCATGCAATTTGTTAAATGCTTCCAACTGCCCATTCCATTCAACCACATTGATTGTTACACCTTCTTTCACCAGGTCAAATGTAGGGTATCCTGTAACCTGTTCTATTAGGACATATGGAGAACGGTGCACCAGAAAAGTATAGCTACCAATCTTTGTTATCAATCTCTCTGATCAACCAGGGCAAGTTGGTTTTATAATCTGTAAAAAAACCTTGAACTAACTTAGCTTAGAAATTTCCCCTACTTCCACATACACCATACCATAGTTTTCAGTGACTCAGGGCCTTTTAGTCAAACAGAAAACTTCGCATGGTAGAAGCTAAGGCCCTAGGCAGCACTACCCACATATATACTTGACCATGAGGCTGAGGTCTCTTCTTGGTGGGCATCTACTTGATGGTTTGTCATCTTACAGAGAAATACACCCTGGGCTTCTTGCAATCTTTCTAATGAAAGGGGTGTAACCAGGGGGGTGGACAGGGAGCTCCATCGACCACCCTAGAATTTCACCATAGCATATATAGTGCAGAGAACAAAAATATAAAAATACATTTATATTAATAATTCCATTGTTGGACCAACCTGCCCTACTGGGCTCTACGCGATTGTTATAATGCCCAGGCTCTACACAATTAAAACAAAATAATCAGCAAACACTTCATCCGTTTTACATACATAATATACATGGCCTTGTCCCTATTAAAAAAAGGGCATGCCAACAGGAAGAAAAATACGCAGACATGCTAGGTTTGGCAGCAGGTCCTATAATGTACGTATGCAAAATGAGCATAGAGTATATGTTTAGGTTTCTTGTGGTGGAACCAATCCATCAGGGTTCAATCCTAGACTTGACATTGGTGACCGCATTTATCTTGATTTATTTCAGGTCTTCTGGCGATGTGCCTTCAGTGGAAGAAGACTTCTTTGTCGATTACGAAGACGTCTATGGTGACTTCGTCAATCTCGAATATGTGCCGGCTCAGTGTCTCAAAGGTGCTCATAGGGGTGGAATGTGCGTGCGAGCGTGCATTCATAGGATTGAGTGCGTGTGCGTGTTTGTGAGCATCTGCATTTGTTTTAAAAATATTAATCATGCACTGATGCACGTACGTACAAGGATCGAACACGTAGGAGGTCTTTCAAAGTAGTCGCACCAGTTCGGACGTGCAAACTGTAGTGCAGTACATATATATGCATGGATGCATATGCACGTATTGGTCCCTGCATGCGCGCGCGGGGGTTTATATGGATACATATGCACGTACGCACTGGTCCATGCAGCACGCGCGCGCCATCTTTTATGCACACCGGGTCTTATAGTTAGGACTTATAAGTCGTGTGCATTCACACGTACGTACATGAGTCCAACTCCAATTATTTTCCACACACAGCTAAGAGCAACTCCAACAGGCGCCGAACAAGCCGCGCGCTAAAAACTGATTTGGCGCGCGTTCATTGCCTGTTTTTTTTTGCAGGGAAAAAAGAATTCATTAATTAAGTGGCAGCCATGTCTGCATTATAAAGGTCCGGAACCTCGTCCGGCCCAGAGTGAAGCCACACCGCAGTGCGCTTCTTTATTCGACCAAAGTTCGCTAAAAAATGACTAACCACGTTTTGTTCACGCCTCACAAGCTTAACTAAGAATTCACCATGTTCCTGAAGACGCGAAGTAATCTCGCGGATCAACATCATATGCTCCGACCGGTCGCCAGTACCTCCTTCAATTAGTTTTACCACTTCTACGCAGTCCGTTTGAATCACAAAAGGCAGCTGAGACCACTGGGTAGTCAGGGAGATGCCTTCTGAACATGCAGCAAGTTCAGATTCTAGTGGTGATGCACACTGCCTTAACTCACGGCAAGACGAAAAAATAATATCTCCATGTTCATCCCGGAGGACCATGCCAGCTCCTGCAGTTCCGTCCTTGGCAGAAAAGGACCCGTCGATATTGAGCGCAGCCCAGCCGGCTGGCGGTGCCTCCCATCCAAGTGCTGATGGCTTCTCACGCTCTACATGTGATAACAATTTCCTGCTATACAAAGGTGCAGCCACCATTTTTCCTTTGATGTGATCTCCATGAGGGTATGCCTGGATGGCTAGCAATGAGTTGACATAGCTGGATAGGAATCTGGTCGAGGCTTCGACCGGCGGTGGTCGTTTGTCGTGGACGAACTCATTCCTCACATGCCAGCAACGCCAAATCGTCATGAGCGTATACATCCGCTCCTCTGGTGACAAGTCCGCGAGCACATGAAAAAGCCACTCTGGCCCAGTGTGCATGACTTGACGGATGTCCGGAATATTCCATTGCCGCGCCATAGCTTGCCACAAGGCGATCGCATGAAGACATCTGCAGAGAGCATGACAAGTGTCCTCCGGTTCGGTAGCACAAACAGGACACAAGTTAGATACTTCAAGGCTACGAGCATGTTTATTAGTCCATGTGGCCAGACAGTTCGTCGCCACCCGCCAAGCAAACACACGCACCTTAGGAGGAGCAGGGCACCTCCATAAAAAAGCCCAGACGGCTCGTCGCCCGTCAGGTGCCCTGCTCGCCGCGACTGAAGATGGACGAAGACGTTCATCAAGTGCAAGCCGGTACGCGCTCCGAACCGTGAAGATACCATTACGCTCTGGTTCCCAAGCAAGGACATCCTCTTCGAGCCGTGGAGAAGTCCGAATTTTAACAATCTGCTCGACATCTACCGGATTGAAATATTGTTGTAAAAGGTCCATACGCCATGCACCACGTTCATCCAGCAGCTCGGAAACTCTTCTCAGACGACATCGCCCCTGCACGGTGATAGGCTTGCCAGAGCCACCGTTCGGGATCCAACGATCTCTCCATATACAAATGGATTGCCCATTGCCTACCCGCCATAAAATACCATGCTTCAGAAGCTCCAGCCCATGCGCCACTGCTTGCCAAGTTGGTGAAGAGTTGGACGGGAAAACAGTGTCCACAAGGAGACCAGATGAAAAATATTTAGCTTTCATCACTTGTGCGCACAGACTGTCCGGGTTAGAGAGGATTCGCCAAGCTTGGCGTGCCAGCAAAGCTTGGTTGAACAAGCGGAACTCACGGAACCCCATGCCTCCATGTGACTTCGGTCGGATCAGCTTCTCCCATGCACGCCAATGCGTTTTCTGCCGCCCTTTTTCAGCACCCCACCAGAAGTTACGCATCATGCGGGTGAGATCATCGCAAGTTGACGCAGGCAACCTGAAGACGCTCATTATATATGTAGGTAGTGCTTGGGCAATGGACTTTATTAGCACCTCTCTCCCGCTTTGTGCCATCAAGTCACACCACATGATGAACCTCTTTGTAAACTTTTCCTGGATGTTCTAGAAACGACCCTTGCTCATACGCCCATTAGGAGTGGGAAGTCCGAGATATTTCTCTTCGAAGCTAATATTCTGCACTTCCAGTACACGAACCACATTATCCTTGTCACCTTGACTGCAATGTTCACCAAAAAGGATGGAGCATTTTTGAGGATTAATTAATTGTCCGGTAGCATTAGCATAAACATCCAGTACTCCCTTGATGCGCTGCGCCTCACCTTCTGTTGCACGGAAGAACAAAAGTGTATCATCGGCAAACAATAGGTGTGAAATCCTGGGTGCCCTAGGACATACTTTCAGTGGCGAAATATGTGTCTCTTGCGCCTCCTTCTTCAGCAAGGCCGCTAGTCCGTCCGCAACAAAGAGAAAGAGGAATAGTGAAAGAGGATCTCCCTGCTGTAGCCCTCGCGACGGTGCGAATGAATCTGAGCGGGCTCCATTAATTTTTATCGTGTATCTCACCGAGGTGACACATGCCATTATCCATCTCACCCATCGATGATCAAAGCCCAACTGTTGCATCACTCGCTCCAGGAATACCCAATCCACTCTATCATAAGCCTTAGAAAGATCAAGCTTATATGCACAATAGCTTTTGTCCGGGTTTTTCTCATGTCGGATGAAGTGGGTGCACTCAAATGCCATAAAGGCATTATCAGTAATAAGCCTTCCAGGTACAAATGCACTTTGCTCCGGAGAAATAATGTCCCCCAGAATGGGTCTTAGTCGGTTGACTAAACATTTAGAAATCACCTTATATATAACGTTGCAAAGGCTGATAGGACGGAAATCTGATAACTTGACCGGCACATCAATCTTGGGAATCAATACGATGGTAGTCAAGTTGACTCCCTCTGGCATTTGTCCTGACGCAAAAAACAACTGCACTGCTGAGATAATATCTTCCTTGACAATAGCCCAATGTTTCTGAAAAAATCTTGCCGGGAAGCCGTCGGGTCCTGGGGCCTTGAGAGGACCAATCTGAAACATCGCGTCGCTAATTTCCTTATCAGTAAATGGAGCACACAGCTGGTCATTCATACCTGCCGTAATCTTTCGCTCAAATAAGGACACCACCCGGTCTGCATTGAGAGAGGCATCAGCAGTAAAAAGATCTTTAAAAAAGTCCAATGCCATATCTTCCATCACGTACTGGTTAGTGTGCTTCACCCCTGCACTATCCACCAGGGTTTAGCGCGGCGCGCAGCGTTTGCTCCAGCAGCCGCGCTAAAAAGCCACGCGCGCGCAGCTCCAGCAGGCGCGGTAAAAATGCAATGCGCGCGCTCATTCTACAACATTTTTTTTAAAATTAATTGCATAGATAAGAAAAACGATACAAAGATATTTTACATCAGTGCAACTAAATAGATAGTTCGACATACATAGATAGATAGATACTACTACTACGGCATAGATAGATAGATAGAAACTACTACGGCATACATATATAGAAACTACTCCAAGTTGCTACCATCACCATCATCATCCTCGTCGGTGTCGTCCGAGTTGAGATCCATATGTCGTCCCAACATTCGTCGTCCGCGGTGAAGAACGACCTCCCACCTGCTGAAACGATATCGTACTGCTCGTTTGCCAATGCCTTCCGCTGACGCCGGCCAGTCCGCTCCGCGCGGCGCCTTGCCGTCCTCTCTGCCCAGTAGACATGCTCGTCGGCGACGTTCTTCGGATGGCGACGGCGCCACTCCGCCATGGCTCGCTCGTCCTCCTCGGCGATGAGGAGGCGGCGCTGCCGCCGAGCGTGGTCGGCACGGTCCATGTCGGTGATGAGACGCGGCGGAGGGGCGACGCGTTGCGCCTGCTCGCGCGTGAAGACGTCCTGGAAGTTCATCTGCGACCGGGGCCTCTCCAAGCGGCACGCCACCGCGTCGTACGCGCGGACCGCCTCGTGCGTGCTCCGGAACGTCCCGAGGCCGGGCCGGACGTCGCCGGACCATATCTCGGTGGAGTACCAGCCGTTGGGGCGCTCGCGGACGCCGCAATAGCCCGAAGCACCCCGGCGGGGCGGCGGCATGGTGGCGCGGAAAGCGGCGAAGCGGCGAGGCGGCGAGGTTGCCAGGGGAGGGCGCGTGGCTGTGCTCTATGCGCGTGGCGAGCGCGGAAATTTATAGGCGCGCGCGAGGCGGCGCACCAAATCTACCGTGCCGCATACCGCTTTCTCTCCCGCGCGCGTAAATTCTTCCCGCACGCGGTAAGTTCCCGCCACCGCTGAAACACGCAGAACCAGCCGGCGCGCGTTAAACACAATTTTTAGCACACGGGCGCGCCTTTTGCCGCGCCTATTGGATATGCTCTAAGAACGTACGCGCTCTGCATGGCTTCATTCGTGTGATTTGTACTACGTAGGCAATGCATAGCGAGCATCTTAGCAGCCAGTCCTACATGTGGTAGTGCCGAGGCAGCATCCTTATTTTGTCTCGTGATGCTATCCTTTCTGGAACAATTGCTGCAGAAGAATTGGCGTGGTCTATACCATGCATGTATACTAACTCGATCTATATAAGATGCGATGGGCTGAATGGCCTTCCACTACAGATTACCAGTACCGGCTGTCCTAGAGAGTCTTTTTCCCAAGCACTAGCTCCAGGTTTTTCTCTCTCCCGCCCGTCATCTTGATCGCCTTTTTCTTTTTGGTCTTTTGATCTATTGGTTTGCGTCGCCCTCCGCCGCCGTCGACCCCGTGTGGCTCTACTCCAACACTAGCACGACCGGTCGGCTTCTTCACCGACTCGGCGGCCTCGCGCGACAGGCGGCCCCTCACGGCCGTCGTCCGCGCGTCTGCCCGCTCGTCGCCTGCGCCGGCCATCGTCGTCCTACTCCGATCGGGATTCCTGAATCACCACCCCGCCTTCGCCTCTGCCGCGTATGTACGGCCGCCTCCACACGGCGTTGCGTTCGCCGCTGCGTCGGCGACATCCTCGACACCGGCTACGCCGACTCGCAATCATGGCGTTCTTCTCACGGCTACCTCGACCACAACTACACCACCCACGCTCTCGGCTATCGCGACAACGGCACAAAGGGCTACCGCCTTGCTTCAGCACCCTCATCGGTTTCCACTCCAGCCATGACTTCTACGATGCGTCGACCGTTACGACTGTGGGAGGGTGTCCGTCGGCTTACCTTCGGATTCTTCTCCAGTTTCACCGTCTGCGTCGCTATCGTTGAGACTGTGGGGATGTTGAGTATAATGTTTATTAGGAAGTATAGGATAGACTAGAATTTGTTCCAACTTGACTTCTACTCTAAGATAATCATGTACTCATATATATACCCACGAGGCTCAAACAATAAGACGATCAATTCCACCAATCCCTCTATCCATTGTAAAATTTTGCTTGCTTCAAAGACTATATATGGCCATTTTCGTAAGAGCCTCTCTCCCTTTGCAACCCATGAACATCTCCCATGCTAATCCTGCGAAGAAACTTTCGAGCTCTCGTTCCATCAACGTGGAACCAATTCTCGTACTTTTGCATGCTATAATAGAGCTAGCTACAGCGAGACCCGTCGCTCCAGGGCGTCGTCCTGGAAGAAATGATCAAAATCGTCGTCAAAAGAGGCGAAGAAATCGTCCATGTCCACGGGCGACCAGAGCTGCTCGGACTCGTCGTCCGCGCCAGCCGCGGATGACGAGACGTCGGCGCTGTCGTCCCCGCGGTTCAGGGCCGTGTCCTCGTCGGACACGGGCGACTGGGGCGGGTGGCGCGTGGTGCCAGCGAGCGCGCTTATGGTGGTGGGCACGGCGTGGCAGTGGTCGGCGATGTAGGTGACGACGAGCATGCCGGGCTTGGCCGGGCTGCGCTCCACCAGCTTCCGCGCCGTGCACGCCTTCATGCTGCTGCACTTGTAGTACCCTCTGCGTGTGCATTATTTCATCATCAGTACATCATGTCACTAATGGCGTGGCGTTCTAGGTTAAAAATAGAAGTTAGGTGATTACCGAGGGTAGGGGGAGCCCTTGATGGGCTTCTGGCCGTACTTGCGCCACGCCCACTGGTCGTCGGGGCCGTTTACGCCGCCCTCGGCCACCGGCACCTCCCGCACCACCTTCTTCATCTGGCTCTTCTTGCTCTTGCCTCTCTTCGGCCGCCGGAGGTCTCCAGCACCTCCCGGCTTCCGGCCGGCCTGCTTCCTCGCGGGCAGCGCCTGCCCGGACGTCGAGGTCGCAGCTGCAGGGAAGGAGATGAGCACCTCGGGCTGCTCCGCCAGCGCCCGATCACAGCCGGACGAAGGCGTGATGGAGAACGGCGCTCGCTGCTGCAGCTGCTCGTGCTCCAAGTCCAGGTACTCCAACACGTCGTACAACGACGATGGCGTGGACGCCGCCCTCGATGTCGATGGTCGCCCCACGAACTCCGCTGGATCCGCCCGCGCATGCACGACTTCACGGCGAGGAGGCTCTGCTTCATAGCCCGGGACGACGCCGCCGCCGCAGCTCCTTACGACCGCCCCGAGACCCCAGTCGTCGGCGTCCATCGATCAGCAGCTCTTAACGATGGAGTTCGATGAGTTTAGCTGAGGCAGAGAAGATGGAGCGTGTGGCTTGCGTCTGTGGTTGACTTTTGGATGGGTTTGCGGCTGGTGCATATATAGTGCTCGGCCGCACGCGGCGATCGATCGGCATGATCGGTAGAAAGTCAAACACAACGGCTGGTTGACATTTCATTTTTAATGGGAAAAAAGCACATACGCAACGGCCCAAGATGGTTGTGCGCGCGCACCAACAGCGTCAGCGATTGATCGGTTCCGAGACGAACTGGATGCAAAGATGCGAGATCGCATCAGGATTTACACGTAATTAACAGACGGATTGACCGACCTGATCAATCTGATTAACTATCCCCCCTTCACGTGCTGCAAAATGATATGTGTGCACCTGTCACTGGACCAGCGCCTAGCTTCTGCCTTCACGTGCTGCAAAATGATATGTGTGCACCTGTCACTGGACCAGCGCCTAGCTTCTGCTCTAGGCTCTAGCTTGTTTGTGTTTGACTTTACTAATGTCAAAGGCATACAACATGGATGGATATTCGATGGAAACATCTGAGATGAGGTCATGCAGACTTGGAGAGGGAGAAAAATAAGCAGAGTGTCGCTGGCATCTGCTTCGGGAAGGGAATAAACCTGGGATTATGCTGTTTTGCGCCCGACTTGCTTGCTTAATTAAGCGCGGATGTCATCATCATCATCGACATCGATCGATCTTATGACAGGCTAGTTATACTAGTACTAGCTCCTTCATTCATTGGTATCTGGCATCGATCCATCCACCTGTTAATTATCAAGATTTGACTTTTGCTAATGTCAAACTATGGAGAGAGGAGGCTGAGAACCGTAAGCTACCATACAGCACGATCCTGTCCATATGCCACCATTGTGATCTATCGATCCGGCCGGGTTAATTAGAATCCAAATCATCTTATCTCCGTTTCAGAAATATATATCATTTTATCATCAGTGACAGTATATCGATCCGATTATTGTTTTCAGATTTTGTGCGTGTGTCGTTTGCTTTACGGCGAAGGACGTTTGGCCGCCAATTCAGCCGTGCTTGTTGGGTGCGTGCGGCGGGCAAGCGCCGCAGTATGGCGCCGATGTGTTGTATTCGGGGAAATGGGGGGCGCCGACGATTTTGATCGGTTTGATTGACACATGCGAACCGATGACCGATGTAGACATTACGAGCTGAGCACCTCCGCGTCGGTCTCGTCGAGCTGAGCTGAGCACCTCCGCGTCGGTCTCGAGTACGTAATGCATCTTGGACGTACGGTACGGATGCGTATGCGTATGGAACATCAGCTGCTCTGCTTTCTTCATGACGAGAGCTCCGCGTCACAATGGTTCCTTTGTCAAACGAGAATCCATCCTCCCGTTAATTGTCGTTTGAATTTTGGCAATGTCAAACGAGTCGAGGGAGGTGGTTGAGAACCGCAAGCTATGTCTACTTACGTACGTTGTGCTCTCTGCCTAACACGATCGGTATGATGTATGACCCAGCTAGCTAGGACATCGAGCTGCCGTGTCTGGCTGCTGCGCGCACGCCGACGGTGGAAGCTGGGGTGCACGCACCGGGGCGGCGTTGGGCGTCCTCGAGATGTCGATTCGGGCCGGGATACTCGGACGATTTGGCACACGCGAACAGACGGAGACACGCATGCAAGCACTAGGAGCTGAGCTCCCAGCGTCGTGCAGTGTGCATGGAGATCGATCTTGAGCTGACAGATGGAGGATCTCTGTGAATTTCCGGCCAGGTGGTCCCGTGGTGTTTACTCATGAAATAATACATTAGTAGTACTACGTCAAGAGCTGACAATGGAAGCGAATCAAATCAAATCGATTAGAATGCACTGTACTCCTAAACGGGAGGGAGGAATATGCTGTGCTCCCGTTTATGCGCATGCTAGACTACCAGACACAGTGACACACTCGTTCCGGATTGATGGAACAACGGGTTCGAGTCTTTTGTCAGCCTATCTCTCGGCATTTTCATGAATCCACCCCTTCGGCACGACTGAAATCACTGTTCTAACCTTGTCAGTAAATTTGGGCACAAAATGACCTCTTCAGAAAAATATTTCAAAATGTAACGCTTTTAACCAACGCCAGAAAGCGTGGCGTTTCCGGGACACTTTGAAACGCCATCGCCTTTGACATTTCGGGCCTGGCCCATGGTCAGGGCTCGCTAGCCTCAGCACGCCGACGTGGTGGGCACAAACGAAGACCCCTGGCGTTTCTGCCCTAGATTTTACTTCTCGCGACCCAACCCACCACTCACCCTTTCACCCTCTCTCCACCATCCAAGGACGGAGAGCTTCACTCCTCTCTCTCTCTCTCTCCTCTCCTCCAAATCTTGAATTTTGGCCATCAAAACTCGTCGGTCTGATCATTTCCCAACTTTGTTAAGGTATTCTCTTCCAATCCCTCCAATTTTTTTCAGTCAAAACTAGGTATTTGAGTTGCATTTTTTGAACATGGTTTAACCCTAAGATTAATTTTTGTACTATGTTTGGAGAGTGTTTGGATTAGATTTCGTGTATATGAGAAAGATATACTTGTTCTGTTGAAATGTTTGATATTGTGTAGTATTGCTTGTAGAGATGATTATTTTTTCTATTAGGTTGAATCCTAAGATTATTTGTTCCTAGTGAGTTTGAATAGGTTGTTTGGGCTAGGTTTCGTGTACGAGGAAGATATAGTTGTTGTGTTGAAATGTTTGATATTGTGTAGTATTGCAATTTGATATTGTGACATTAGGTGGTACATATTAGCTATTGTGTATGGAAGTGTTTTTTTTTGTCGAATATGCTTATAAGTTGAAAGAAGTAATAAGTTGTTGCTCTTGTTTTTAAGTAGAAAGAAAGAACAAGCTGTTGTTATTGTCTCTATGTCTAATATGCTTGTGACTTTAGAAGTTGTTCAAAGTTGTAAGCATTGTTATATTAACTAGTCTATAATGTATTATGTAGGATGTTTGAGCCGGATAAATATCCTGGCCTTGATGATGACTATGAATCGAAGCACCGTGCTCATCAAAAAAGGGGAGGTCACTATCTCTATTAGTGGGTTCTTATGTTGTTTATATGTTGGAAGAAGTAACAAGTTGTTCAGTTGATTTTCTGTAGGTTCCTCCACTACTTCATTTGAGGGGCCATAATCCCAGTGAAGTTTTGCGCTATGACCCATGCTACGAGCGAGGCTAGGCGTTCGGTAAATATGGTTAATATGGTTCGGTTTATTTTTTTTATATTTTGTTATGAAGAAATTACCACCGAAATAATCACACATAAATTAGCAACCGAAATATGTTTGTTGGGTTAACTGAAAAACCGATGCGCCCATCGGTCTAAGAAATCTTACTGATGAGCAGCGATTTGCATTGTACAAAATACTTGCCGTATGGATACACTAGTTCATGACAGTCGTTTCATGCAAACAATAGTAAAATATTCCTAGTAGATTAAGCTAATCACTAGCATGGGTTACGTACCATTGAGATTTGAGAGATTAGAATTTGGAGAAGCCATCGAAGTACTTGTGAGCGGATGGCTTGACGTCTGCCGCAACAATTGGATTTATTTTTTTGAAACGGAGGCAAAGATTGCCTCATCTACTAATTAAGCAGAAGAGAATTGCCCAGTTAATTATGGAAAATCGGGCAAAAACTAGAACAATAAAGGCCAAGCCCACTCCCAAAGACTGACACACATGACAAATCCCACCCTCATCAATAACATGTCGACCTGCAGCCACACAACGCAGCTCTGACTCTGACAGAGAACTCAGAAGAACAAAACCACGCGAAAGCTGACGCCACGGAAGATCACCGAACGGGCCACTTGCAGCCAGTCATCATATGCCACAGGGCCTCGCCACCGCAGCTTCGACTCCACAGCAACAAACAAACTGAGGCAATACCGCGAACACGCCGGAGAAGAGCCGACTACCGCAACCATTGCCACGTCGTCAACATCGCTCCCACTATCATCGTTGCCACAGAAGCCTGGTCGCCACAGTGATCCTCTCGGGGCCGCTGCCCTGACATCCAACGCTTTGTCGTGCCCAGCGCACTCCACCGGCACCGCCTTCCGTGGCCGCCGCTCCAACATACCACCGCCCCTCTCGAGCAGGAACACCGCACAACCAGTTGTCCGCAGCCCACGCTGCTCAGGGCAACCGCTCGCAGACCACGAACGCAGCACCACATCCGGGGCCGCCGCCCCGACATAAAGTCAGACCGCCCCCTTTGGGGCGCATCGACCGAGCCGACACCTCCACCGCCCAAGCGGAACAAGGATGCCACCCAACCAATGTCGAGATAGAGCCCCACCTCATAGAGCTACCACTCGCATTGTTCCCGAGATCGCCATCTCGGCGCACAATCAGAAACCACCGCGGAGCCGCCGCCCCGACGTCCACTGTCCCCACCGGCGAAGGGATCCGTGCAAACCGCAATATGCTGACACTCCAAGGCGATGCCTCAAAGTAGGAAACGACGTAGCCGCTCTCATCGCCCGCTTCGACCATCCGAAGTTAGAGATTTCTCCAGGAGAGTCCTGTAATGGAGCTCCACGGCAACGCCTTCAAGAAGGTGAACGACACCATGGTGCCGCCGGCGGCGACCCGAAGTCAGTGCTAGACTTTCGCCCGGAGCTCCTTCACACATCTGAATCAAAGCAGATCCAGGGCACTGCACAGCACACAATCCCCATGGTCGACGTCCACCGGTCCACCTCGTGGTGCAACTGCCGCCGCATCACCCCCCGGCCTGCCCGTGAGCAAGCCCACGCGCCACCGCCCGAGCACCGTACAGGTCACCCGAGCCACTCCACCACGCGCCACGCCGGAGCAGCAGCACCACAGCGGACCACCACCGCGCCGGAGCAGGCCACCGGGCCGCAGATCCTCGCTGCCCAGGCCACCTGCGCCACCCACAGCCGCCAGTCACTCGATCTAGATCCAGGCGGACCTTGATCCGCAGCCACCGGCGCCAAGGGCGCGCCGCACCTCAGCGCAGCCACGCTACCAGAGGTCTCCAAGCAGCACCGCCGGAGGGCCCTCCGTTGCGCCACCGCGACCCGCGAGCACGCGGCGCCCCGGACCAGCGGCCCCGGCCCGCGCCAGGACCCTGCACTCGAGGGGCGAGAAGACCCACCGCCGCCAACGACGGCAGGGTTTCGCGCGACCGCGTCCTGTGGCAGCGGCGGGGGAGGGAGGAGGGCTCAGAGGGGACTTGGGGCGGCGGCGGCAAGGTTCCTCCCCGTCGCCCACGGGAGCGACGCGGGAGGAAAGGAGATCCGAGAGTGCTTACAATTGGATTCATTGCTCACTGCCGAGCGCCGACTCGCTAGAGCGGGTTGGATGTGTAGGTTTTTTTTTTTTTTTTTTTTTTGAGAATCGGTTGGATGTGTAGTTGATCACGCTTCGAGGGCGCCGCCCCGCCTGATGAAGCAATGGACGGATGGGCGATGGGCCGATGGACGGATGGGTGTTATTCATGTGAACGTACGTTTGGGAATTAGTAATCAAAGGGGGTGTTGGGCCGAAGGACATATGGGCTGTGCTCACAATCACTTACAGCCTCACGGTCACGGGAACCAGCGTATCCTAGAAAATATCCGCTAATTCGGTGATTACGGGTTTTGACGATAGGATTCCTATGTGACGCGTTCTGCGTCAAAATATTGCGCTTTCGCACAGACACGTAGTCGCGGTGTGCCGATTGGGCCGGCCCATTGCAGTGCGTCACAAATACCAGCTGAAAAATTACAAAAAAAAGGTAGGGCGCAATGGCTGGAAATCGAACACAGGACTACCGACCTGAATTCGCACGCTAAAAGCCACTACGATGGAAGAGCTCAACCGACCAATCTGCAGTGGAAAACTAAAAGAACTAAAAAAGTATAAGACTTAGCACTGTTTGAAAAAAATCCTTTACAATTTTCCTTGACAAAAGACAGAAATATACGATATCACGAACAAATTTTCAATTTTCAAATGTTTTTCGAAAACATGAACATTTTCACAATTTGTGAACAAATTTCTAAAGCATGACCATTTAAAAAAATTGAGAACAACTTTTCAAACGGAGAACAATTTCGAAAATCCAGAACAAATATGGAACCACAAACATTTTTCAAATATGTGAAAAAAATCGCCAACATTTTTAGAAATCTTTTAACAAACTTTGTAAAACACGAACATATTTTACAAAAAAAATGCAATCTTTTATTAGAAAATATCCTTCCACTTGTGGAAAGGCAAACAAATATCGGATATTTTGAAGATTTTTTATTTTGCATTTTTTTCAGCAATTTTTTGCAAAAAATGCTAACTTTTTTTTTCAATTTTGAGAATAATTTTGGAACTTTCAAATAATTTTTGGAAACGTAAACAATTTTTAGACATTTTTATGAAAAAAATCAGGACAAAAGCAAAAACAAACAGAGAAACAAAAAATAAAAAATAATATAGGAAAAAAACAAAGAAAAGGAAATGGAACAAGGAAAAAGGAAAAAAAGAAAAGGAAAAAAACCCAGAACAAGGATAAAACCGGTTCAGGAACCTTCCCTAAACCAGGAAAAATCGGCCAGAAACCTCTAGAAGGTTCCCAAAATAGGGGACTATGAAAGCTTAAAAGGGCCGGCCCAGTCGAAACGATCGCTCTATCTCCCTGTGTGAAACCTCGACAGTTTGACACATGTGCATGCAATACGAAAATCCCGAACATACACCGAACACCGAATAGCGATCAAAGTCCCCACCGAACCAAACAATCGTACACCGAATAAACAAAAAGTCGGTTAATTTGGTTCGGTTCGGTTTGGTTTTTCGGTGTTCGGTGTGATAATGCCCACCCCCAGCTACAAGCCCTATTATAGAAGAATGGATCTTCTCCCGTTTGTCCTCAACTTTAAAGGCACACCGCCATGGATGAGCTCCACGACCAGTGCCGCCCTTATTGACCAGTACCGCCTATAATTCCTGCCAACAATGCTGTGTGCGCTCTGATCTAGCGAGCAAGTACATACATATAGGAACATGTGTTGTTGAAGCAAATGTTGCATGCAATATTGGTATGAACTCATTCAAGTGTAAGTTTTCCGTT
This sequence comes from Triticum aestivum, assembly GCF_018294505.1. NCBI lineage: Eukaryota > Viridiplantae > Streptophyta > Magnoliopsida > Poales > Poaceae > Triticum > Triticum aestivum. The sequence continues at coordinate 678,757,084 of NC_057795.1, read as the reverse complement.
ATTGCTAACCTGGGGTATTTGGCTTCTAATTACATTGGTATTCTATGCTTCAGTCACTGTCTACATAATAAGAGTGAATTCCACTTTTTACTCCTTAGTTATGCATTTTTGACACTAATTACCCTGTCGAATGAAAAATCATCAAGATTACCCCTTTTAAAAGCTTTGAAACCTTGTTTTTTTATGCGTGTCTATTGGGCAAGGTGTAAGGTGTTGACCAGAGTTTAAAAATATCAAGACGAGGAGGAGGATTTGAACATATGGGTAAGAGAAATCTGAACATGAATATCGATTATGCCCTCAGATCTTTACGCATTTTACCGTGCCACGTCGGCGTAACATGCCGGTACTATCTAACAGAAACAAGCAAAGTGCTAAACTGGGGTAAAACTGTGTTCAAAATCTTCTAAATGAAATATTTGGTAGAAGTTGCACTAAATAGGGTAATATGTGTCACAAATGCAGAACTACAGAGTAAAAAGTGGAATTCACTCACATAATAACTACTCCAACCTCCCTACCTTTTGATGTTCTTGCGTCCAGACCATCATGTTTCAAATCATGCTCATCAAGCACGCCAGGCGCATATAGTGATCACACGACAACTGGACAATAAGCCATCATATCGCTAAGCCATTATTTTACGTCACATAATCAGATTGTCAAACACGTCCGTGACAATAAGTTATGTCTTATTTTCTCCATGAAAAGTCTTTAAATCAAAGGGGACCTAAGATTAGTCGACTAAGACTAAAAAGAAACACAATTCACTGAGCTAAAAAACGATTTCCTAATGTCCAATATGATGTGTCTTGACCCAGTATATACGAAATAAAATTGTAGGTTAGCCCATAGGACTATAATGATATAGCCATTACCGAGGCATTATATCTTACACAGATTATTGTATATTCTACTACAAATATTTTAAAAACTATCAATTTAAGGTAACAAATTGTAGGCATGTGTACAATCCTAATATTTCTCAATTCCTACCCTGCACAATAAAATATTACTTACATAGCAAAGTAAATATATTCAGTCCTGATTAAACTTGTGTGTCCCCTTGAACAATTTAGCAACTTCAACATAGATCTTACTCTATTTGTGTTATCCATCAACCTCAAATATATAAGTCACTATACATTTTAAAATTGATTCTACCATGAGTATAATCCAGCATGTCACAAGTCATCTTATTACATGGCTTGTCGATCATGTCCCGCCTGGTGATAAGGACTGGCTTCTTTTCTCTAGAAAAAAACTTCAAATCAAAGAGGCCTAAGCCTGCTCAACTGGAACTGCAGAAAAACTTAGTTGACAAAGGAAAAACTTGATATATGGCTGAGCTATTGGATCGTTGTCACATAGACAAAACAAACCAATAAACAAATTAGGCACAAGCTTAAAAAAAAGAAACACGACATGGCTAAGCATGGGTCAACCAAGACTTATGCTACATCTCGCAACACGAAATAGAGCAATAAATAAATTAATACAAATAGACAGGTTGCACATGTTTTAATTAATATGTCCCATTCTTATAGGATGCTCATCCATCCAACTGATTTTTATTGTGAGGAAAATTACTTTATGGCAGTAACATTCTAATAATAATCAAAATCAAAACAAACATATCCAATTATGTGTTTCTTAACATATCCCTTTACGGCGCCCCTATCATGCTATGATGCATGTGCAAATGGTCACCAAGGGAAATATCTCAATCCATGCATGGGGTGTCGTGAGCAACCATGACCGACACAAATATCAGGCAGTTAACAGCCGCTTGTGTAAAGACACTAAAAGCGACGGGCGAGATTTATCACAAGACTAATTTTCATCCGCTCTAGACTATTAAAGTTTTGTTGTTAGATTTGATGTTTCATATGCTATATTTCAAGTTTTCGAAGTTTACCCTAATAGTATAATAGTAGGAAATAATTCCTCCAAATTCCATAATAAATATTAGTCATTTAAAGTCATTTTCCGCACAAGTGATATATTATTAAGAAAAATATATGCGTTGGTTATTGTACAGTATTATTTTCGTGAGATGTAATGTGAATATCTGTGAACCATAAATTTAATTGGACTGGACTAACTTCCGAACGTACCGCTTGTTAGCTTCATATATCCGAACACCTCGCGTCCATTTGAGTAACTAGTGGGAGCGAGCCATGCAAGTGCATGCATGCTTACTTCACATGCTTGTGCGTATGAAAGACACTAAATTAGAAAGCTAATCATATGCATGCATATAAGATAAAATTGATGACATCATTCTAGATTTTTTTATATTTCAAAACTTTAAAATGTTTTGTAGCTCGAACCGTCCGTCTGATTAAAAAGTCGTTTTAACATAAAAAATCCGTCGCGACGAGAGCTTCGAAATTAGATCTCATGTTGATATGTTTCGGCGACTTTTATTTTCGGTCAAAAAGTTACCACACGCGGGCTATGTAAGTTATCATGCTTGTGATACATAATTATCATGTTGCTTACATACTCCCTCCATCTTTTAAAGAGTGTACTTCCAACTTTGTTGGAAAGTCAAACTTTTTTATGTTTGACCATATTTATATAATAATACATCAACATTTATGTTATCAAATTACTAGCATTAGATTCAGGATAAAATATATTTTCATCATATACAAATTTGATTTTACAAACATTGATATATTTTTGCACAAACTCGATCAAACTTTGAGATATTTGACTCTTCAACAAAGTTGGAAGTACACTTTTTAAAGGACGGAGGGAGTAGAAATTACCGGGGCACAAAAGTGATTTCTCTTACCTTTTGGCCACAAGGACTAGATAAGAAAAAAAGGCACGGCCTTCAATCTTCTCCCCGCATGCACCTGCATACGTACACTAGAAGACCAAAACACCAATGTCATCCAAGAATCTCTCTGTTTTAAGACTTGAAAATGTGTTATAGCTCAAACCACCGGTCCGTTTGAAAAATTGTTTTCACATACAAAATTCATCGCAACGAGGCCTTCAAGACTATATCCCATATTGATATGTTCCGATGACTTTTTTACGTCAAAAGTTACCATGCTTGTAGTATGTATTATTTACACGGAAACTATTGGGGTATATTTTTCAACAAAAAATTTCTCCGGCATCAAAAGCTATGACGGTTTTCATGCGCAAGTTATCAGCTCCGATGTCCGTATATTATCATGTTATTTACATAGAGTTACCGGCTTATATTTTGAACAAAAAATTTCACCAGATCAAAAGTTCCCGCGGTGTTTGTATGTGAGTTATCAGCTCTACTGTGCGTGTATTACCATGTTATTTACACATAAATTACCGGGGTATATTTTTCAATATTTTTTCCCCTCAGGTCAAAAGTTATACACATGGGTTATCAACTCTGTTGTGCGTTTATTACCATGCTATTTACATAGAGTTACCAGCTTATGTTTACAATTTTTTTCTCTTGGGTCAAAAGTTACCGTGTTGTTTGTACACGAGTTATCAGCTCTGTTGTGCATGTACTACCATGCTATTTATACATAAGTTACCGGGGGTACGTTTTTCAACAAAATTTTCTCCTTAGGTCAAAAGTTACCGCAATGTTTATATATGGGTTATCAACTCTGTTGTGAGTATATTACCAATCGATTTACATAGGAGCTAGGAGGGTGTATTTTTCAGTAAATCTTTTTCTCCGGTCAAAAAGTTATTGTGGGGCTTGTACAAGAGTTGTCAACTCTGTTGTGCGAACATTATCATGTTGTTTACACAGAAATTATCAGGATATGTTTCAACATTTCTTTTTTGGGTCAAAGTTACCATGGTGTTTGTTTGTAAGTTATCAAGTCTACGATGCATAAATTATTGTGCTATTTACTCATAAGTTATCATGTGTAAGTTTCAATTACTTTTTTGCCTTCGGATCAAAGTTATCATGGTGTTTGCACCATAATTTACTAGGTCCACATGCGTCAAATACCATGCTATTTATGCACAAGTTACCGGGTATGTTTTCAACATCATTTTTTCCCCTCGGATCGAAGATTTACCGCGTGTTTGTGCTTAAGTTTATCAAATATGCGATGCGTAAAATACCGTACTATTTATTTAGAAGTTACATTTTTTTAGTTACGACAGGTTAACCCGATTGGGTTCACAATTTACATGTATATAAAAAGTTAGCATTGTGCACATGACATAGATAGGTTAAGTGGTTAGCTAGTCCAATTTAACCACCTAAAAATCACTTCGAACGTGAGTTCGAATTCTATCACCCACACATTGTTTTTGACTTAAAAATTAGCAGGTCCATTAATTACGCCAAATGACTCCTTGAACGCATGGAATTAGGAGGCCCATTAATCACGTTATTTAAGAGGCCGAGACATAATGGTAATTAACGGGCAGGCGCAATGAATTAGGAGGATCATTAATCAGGCTAATTAAGAGACCCGAAGGAAAAATCGCATCCTACACGTAAATCATGGCGGAATAAGGGGAAGCGGAATCGCAGCCGTTTGATCAAAATCTGACGCTGCAAAGGTCGTTCGGATCTAAAGCGAAAATCCGAACGGCAGGATTTTAGCTTTGTCGAATTTAATTTGCACAAGGTGTCCTATATTAATGTAACTTCGGATATTCTAACTACGGAGATGTTGCTAGTTATTACTAAAACAGGTCAAAGAAAAAATGGTTGACTTTTCTACCACTGAGTTCATGTAGGTCTGGCGACATCCCCGGCGGCTCTCCTTCTCAGTCGGTCCCATGGTGGCCAGCGGGAGGTGAGTTGGATTCCTTAAGCACATTGTCCTTGTAGTTGTAGTCCTAGTTGAAGTTTGCTTAGACAGGGTTTTGGTTCTCTATGACTTCAGCTCCGAATGTAGTGATGGCAGCGGCGAATAAATTTCTCCACCTCCCAGGCTCCCGCTGAAGTGGACTCTTCGATCTTTTTTACACAGTACAATCGCACATACTAATAAAAATGCACATGCATTCATCCCTATAAACGCACACACGTACGCCCATTCTGATGAGCGCCCCGAAATACCGAGCCGACATAACATCTTCGGATTTACAAAGTCACCACAGTTGTCGAAAAGCCTAAAAAAGATTTAGGAAAATGCATATATACATCAGTGAACACTGATGGGTTGGTCCCACCATAAACAATCTAATTATTTGAGCTACACTTGTATTTGAGCTACACTTGTCAGAGTTGGATCTAAAAGGTGGTGTTTGCAACGTCTGGATTCTTTCACTCCTGGGCGATCAAATTGTGTGTCTTCGCGGTGGGGTTGTAGCAGCACGCTCGTCATGTCTTACCCTTCCCCTTGTTCTCTTTCTCAGGGTGATCCGTGGCCACCGGTCTCTTTTGACATGGCCCGTCAGTTTCTCATCTGCCGACTCGAAGTCTTGCTGGTGCGGGAGTAGTGTCGAGTTTAGCACATCTCCAACGCCGACCCTTAAACTGCCCGCATGAGTCCGGACCACGCGGTCTGGACGTGCTATGCCATTCAATGTGGACCTGTCCGCCAAGCAGTCCGGACGTCCTTTTCTCCGCAAACCGGAGACAATCTAGGGGGCTTTGCCGGCGTTCGGACTGCTGCCACGTCTGCCCATGACCGCTACCACGTCCCCTCCTGACCGCTGCCACGTTCGCTCCTGGCCACCCTGGCCCACAATAAAATCCCAACTGCCTCTCTCTCGCTTTCCATCAAACGCCCGTGCCGATTGCCGCGCCGCATTAATGCCGACCTAGAGCTTGACCGGAATGGAGGGAAGCACAGATAGACGCGATCACTCGGGTGTCGCCTCCGTCGCCGGATAAAGGAGGAGCTAGTCCCCGCGATCATGAGGGCGCATGGCCGCCTCCTCCACTACCTCGGAGGAGGCGGTTACGGTGGTGCCTCTGGCTCGAGGGCCGTGGTACCCGAGGCGGAGCGCGCGGCGAGACATCAGGCGAGGTACGACCAGAGCAATGTCGGTTAACACTCGACGTTCGCCAAGACGGACGTGGCGCTGGAATGGGTCCGCAACGACTCCGATCTCCTGGCCACGTGGGTGCTCGACTTCTCCGTCGCCTCCGTGCAGATGGCCGCTAGGCGCCGGCGTCGCTTTGACCGCGAGGAATGGTCGCTTAGCGACTGCTCCACCAATGCCGGCAGGGGCAAGGCCGCCTCAAAGTTTCATTGTTTTTTTGTTCATGTTAGCCTGTATTTCTTCATAAATCATGTGCTTTGCACTAGGATGTTCATTGCTGGAAGTTGGTTAGCCTGGTATTGGTTGCTCTGTTTGCTCCGTATCATATTTGTGCAAGAATAGGCATGTTTCGTTTCTTCAGTTCCTCTTGTTCACGTAGGCTTTCATTACTTTGTGCTAGAACTGGGACTAAGTGGGATCCGACTTAGCCCATGTAATCCATGTAAATTTTAGTGGGAATGTGGGATGTTTGATATTGCCCACCAAACCATGTTGGGACTGGGTGGGCTGTGGTGGGATGCCCACGAACAGTCCCACCTGTCGCCTGAATTCATCATCATCAACCATTGGCGTGTGGATCGGAGCTCCAACCGGGCAGCCCCCTTTCAATTTAACTGCTCAAACGGAAATGATCCAGTAGTAAAAACAAGTTTTAGTCCAGCTCGTCATTCGGAGCTGTACATGAAATACAAACTTCTCTAAAAGAAGATACAAACGCTACTCGTAATGAAACACTTCCTGAATAAGACCCAATCCTATTCGTATTCTCATTCCCTCCTGGAGCGCTGGACGCATAACAGAAACCACCGAATGAGATGCATAGAGAAACGTCATTCCTATTCTCGTATTCTCAATTGGACCAGGAATAGATCCTGCACCAACAAATGGAGAATCATATGCTATCTATGTGCTGGAAGCGACTCACACTCCGCGTACGTAGCATCCACTTATTAGTTTAGAAGGCAACAGAATAAATCGGCATGGAACTCAAAGCAATTAAGCTTGAGTTAAGGTGAACATCGGCCGGGTCGACAAAAAAGCCCAGGCGGCAAGGCTCACCTTGACCCATCAAGTTCGATCGGCCGCACCCAAAATGGACGGCACCGGTGGTGGTCGCGAGTATGGCGGCAGGGTCACCGCGTTCGTGGCGCTCTCTTGCGTCACGGCGTCCATGGGCGGCGTCATCTACGGCTACGACATCGGTGTTGCGGGCGGCGTGTCGTCCATGGAGCCGTTCCTCAGGGAATTCTTCCCGGACGTGTACCGCAGGATGAAGGGCGACTCACGTGTCAGCAACTACTGCAAGTTCGACAGCCAGCTCCTCACGCTCTTCACCTCGTCGCTCTACATCTCCGGGCTGTTCACGGCGGTGCTACTATCGTCGTGGGTCACGGCCCGCTGCGGGCGCCGGCCCTCCATGATCGTTGGTGGCACGGCATACCTCGCCGGCGCAGCAGTCAGTGGCGGGGCCGTGAACGTGTATATGGCCATCCTCGGTAGGGCGCTGCTCGGTGTCGGGCTAGGATTTGCCAACCAGGTCAGAAGTGATACCATATATATATATGTGCAACAACCAAACATTTTAAAATTCTAGTTAACATGGCCTACAAAGATTTGTGTCAGCCAAATCTCTTTGGTGTCAACAGGCAGTGCCACTCTACTTATCTGAAATGGCACCGACACGATACAGGGGAGCCTTCAGCAATGGCTTCCAGTTCAGCCTATGTCTCGGAGATCTCGCCTCGACCATCACCAACTACGGTGTGGAGAAGATCAAGGCAGGTTGGGGCTGGAGGCTCTCGCTGGCCTTGGCCGGTATCCCTGCCGTGTTTCTCACCGTCGGCTCCATCTTCCTGCCGGAGACACCCAACAGCCTCGTCCGACAAGGTAAAGACCATTTAGTGGTCAAGGCATTACTGCACAAGATGAGAGGCTTTGAAGCCGTCGACCAAGAGCTAGATGATATCATCGCTGCTAACATCCTAGCTACAAAGCCCGGCGACAACGGCATGCACATGATCTTGTCACAGCGGCGGTACCGCCCACAGCTTGCCATGGCCATCCTGATACCATCCTTCTCACAGGTGAGGCTACAGATGAAATGGGATATACTAGCATTTAAAAATATGGCAAGTTAGTACCATGCACTTCGGAGAGCATTCATTGTTATTCTTATCCTTTTTCTTCTTCTTCTTCTTCTGTGCGACAGCTTACCGGAATCAGTGCCATTGGGTTCTACGCGCCGGTGCTGCTACGCAGTATCGGCGTGGGTGAGAGTGCATCCCTGATGTCAACCATCATCCTCGTTTTTGTCTCCTCGGTGTCAACACTAGTATCCATGTTCACCGTCGATCGCTTTGGTAGGCGGACCCTCCTTCTCATCGGTGGCATCCAGATGATCATCTGTGAAGTCCTTATCGGTGCTATCATGGTTGCAAAGCTTGGCGATGAGGGTGGGATCAGCAAGACGTATGCTATCATCCTCATTTTTCTCATGGGTGTCTATGTAGTGGGCTTCGGATTGTCATGGGGCCCGCTGGGCTGGCTAGTGCCCAGCGAGATTTTCCCATTGGAGATCAGGTCAGCCGGGCAAAGCATCACTGTGGCCTCGTGCTTTGCGTTCACCATATGCATTTCACAGTTCTTCCTGGCCATGCTATGCCAGATGAAGGCATACTTGTTCTTTTTCTTTGCCGGATGGATCATGGTGATGACGGCTTTTGTCTACTTCTTCTTGCCCGAGACCAAGGGGCTGCCGATTGAGCAAATTGGCAAGGTGTGGGGGAAGCACTGGTTCTGGAAGAAGGTTCTGGGGGTTGGTGAGGTGACTGCAAGCTATTGAGAAGCTCTCAAAGTTATATTTGTATTTCATGTAATTATTCTGCGCTTGTTTTTGTCTCGGTTGTCTAAATTGTACAAATAAACTATTTTTCAAGCAGCTATGATGATAGATGTGTGTAGTTTTGTAAACTTGTTGTGCAAAAACCTTAAATTATTGGTTAACTATTTTGCACAAGCTGAAGTTATGTACATAGATTCAAATTATGCAAGCAGATAGTTTTTTTTTGAGAAATTGCAACCAGATAGTTGTGTGTTGACGCCTAACTCACAACGAGAAATTTTAGTGAGACTTCGGGTGACCAATGGGCCATTTTTGGTTGTGGGCTGAGGCCTAGTTTTGTCGGCTTACGCGAATTTTCCTTTTCGAGGATTTTGTGCTCCTAGGCTAAAAGTCTTGTGTGCTTCCATGGGTATTTCGGGCCAACAATTTTTTAGAAAAAAATTACTCTGTATTGTTAGTGTTTTCTTAATTATTCTAATGATTCTTAGACAATGATGGTATCTTTAAAATCTCCTGAAAATTATGTAAAACCAGTGTTTGAGGTTGTAGACTTTGCTTTACGCTTTTGTACTGCAATCAGAAACTTTGCATCATAAATTTGTTGTGTGCACCACTCGATGCAAAAGCTGGAATTGAACCTCCTTTCCAAAAAGAAAAAAAAATATGTCTGTGCTGAACATGCGATGGGAAGACAACATGAGTCCACTTTGGACATTACTGAAAAACGAGTCCACTTTGGACATGCTAAAATACTCGTCACTATCCACCTCTGCAGACCTAAGAGATTCTCCACTATCATAAGAGTAAATTCAACTGGCGTGCAAAATATCAGGCGCGCTGGATAAACCGCCAGTTTGGTGCGTGAGAGGCCGCGCGGCGCACTCCAGCAGACGCACGAAAGTTAGGCGTCCGAAAAAAATTGGCCCGCGCGCGGGAAAATGCGGCAGCGCGTGCAGTAGTTTTGGCACGCGACGCCCAGCGAGCTGGTTAAAAGCCGCGCACCGGCGCCCCCAACCGCCACGATTTCCCTCCCGCCGCGACTTCTTCCTCGCCTCTTCCAGCACCCTGCTGCCACCGCGCCTTCTCCCTCGCCCCACCGCCGTCGCGCCTTCTCCCGTCCCGCCTCTTCCAGCGCCCGCCATGCCGCCACGCCCCTGGAGCAGCTCGGGCTTCCGCGATGCCCGACTCCGCCCCTCTGGCGTGTATTACGCGAAGATCCGCTCCGGCGATACACGCCTCGGGCTCGGAACATTAGAGACCGTCCACCAGGCCGCCCGCACGTATGACGCGACGGCGTGGCGCCTCGGGCGACCACGATCGCAGAATAACTTCTCCGACATGCGGACACGCGAGCAGGTGCAGGAACTCGCACCTCCCCGCGACTAATTACCAACAAGCTAGTTGCAAAAAACGGACAAGGACTTGCTTTGCCAGTTGCCATGGTCGTCGACAAGGACGTTCACTAGGCAGGCACCAGCAAGTTTAATCCCCCCGTCTGCAAAACATAGTAGTACGTTCCAACAACCATGCGCACCACAAGGCCGAGGATGATGTCTCACCGGCTCGTCCTGTCCGTGGCCATCGTCGCGGCCCTGCTTGTGCCCGGCGCCACGGGATACCCGTGGAAGGACTGCGGCGACGGCCAATTCGCGGCCGGCAGCAAGTACCTGGCCAACATCAACCTCCTCGCGGTCTCGCTCCCCAAGAACGCCGCGGTGTCCCCGGACCTCTTCGCCACCGCCGAGGCCGGCGCCGCCCCGGACAAGGTCTGGGCCCTCGCGCTCTGCCGCGGCGACGCTAACGCCACGTCCTGCCTCAGCTGCCTCGCCCAGGCCTTCCGGGACCTGCCCAACGTGTGCGACTACAGCAAGGTGGCCACCATGTACTACGACTCGTGCACGCTCCACTACTCCAACGCCTCCCGGGACCCGGCGCCGGTGGCGGCGCGGACGTATAGGTACTGGGAGAGCACAAATGTCACGTCCGAGCAGGCCTAGTTCAACAGCCTCGTGGCCAGGCTCGTGAACGCCACCGCGGACTACGCCGCGTACAACTCCACGCGCCGGTACGCCTCCGGGGAGGCCGACTTCGACCGGGAGTTTCCCAAGATCTACAGCTGGGCGCAGTGCACGCCCGACCTCACCGGGCCGCAGTGCCGACAGTGCCTCGCCAAGAACACGGTGCTGCTGCCGGAGTATTTCGTGGACAGCACAGGAGCCAGAGCTCTGCAGGTCAGGTGCAGCTTCCGGTACCAGACCTATTCCTTCTTTGATGGCCCTGTCATGGTGCGGCTGCCAGCACCATCATCGAGCACCCAAGCACCCGCGCCTGCTCCTGCGCCTGTTGCGGTACCCACGGGTTTGACGCCGAAGCCGGCGACGGCATCCACAGAAGGTGAGCTTTAATTTTCACCCTACCATGCTTGCATTTGCCTTGCCAACGATTTAGCACAGTGATTGACAACAAACCATTCAGTGTCAAACTTTGCCAAATTTTGAAGCACGCTAATAACTTTTCTGTACCTACCTTCTAACAAAAAGGAGCCATGTGGAAAATACTGTCGAGTTAGAGGGCCTAGAGAAAAAAAGTTTAAGTTTACAAACCAAGTGAGATAGCAACCCAAATTTTGAGAGAAATATGAAAAAAAAAACAGTTTTGCTAGAACTCATCTAGATGAGATATAATTTGGTTTCATTCACCTTTTATAGCCATTGGATGTGATGCTATAAGATGCGTGTATGCTGACGTGGGTTGTATCTATTCTTGTTTCCAAAGTGAATGGGACCAAATTATATCTCATTTAGATGAGTTCTAGGTACTCCCAAAAAAAAAAATCCCTTTTCTAACACATGTTTTCCATTTGAGCTGACATTTTTATTGTACATTGCTCAATTCACAGGTAGAAAATACAGTGTCCCTGGCATTGTTCTTATTATTCTGCTGCCTACTGTAGCTGCCATAAACCTTGTGGCTTGCTTCTTTTTCTGGAGAAGGAAGCGGCCACTAGCAAAAACAAAACACTCAGGTATGTGCAAAATTCACCAATTTACAACGGGAAATATTTCAAAGGACCGAAAACGACCTAGACCCTGTACTCGATCGTTGTGACATTGTTATCCACCATTAAACAGATCCCAGTTATTTCGCCGACGAGGAGGACAATGAAAGTGTAGACTCGATGTTGATTGACATTTCAACCTTGCGAGTTGCAACCGGGAATTTTGCAGATAGCAACAAGCTTGGTGATGGCGGATTTGGTGCCGTGTACAAGGTGCTAAATAGACATATTTCTACTAAAATTGCCAACCATATTGAGATTTTGTTAATTGAGCTTAACTTTGGTTCAATCTTTTAGGGTATTCTTCCAGACGGTGACGAAATAGCAGTGAAGAGACTATCAAAGAGCTCAACACAAGGAGTAGAGGAGCTCAAAAATGAACTCTCTTTGGTTGCAAAGCTTAGGCACAAGAACCTTGTCACACTTCTTGGCGTCTGCTTGGAGCAACAAGAGAGGCTGCTTGTCTACGAGTTCGTTCCTAACCGAAGCCTCGACCTCTTCCTTTTCGGTACTTACAACTGAAGCATGCTCAAGTCAATTATGGCCTCCTTCTCGCTACATATTCAACATTAATATATTCTATGTCCATTTAATTTAATAATAATAAGCAGATGCTGAGAAACATGTAGAACTGGATTGGGAAAAGAGGTACAAGATCATTAATGGAATTGCTCGAGGATTGCAATACCTCCATGAAGACTCCCAGCTCAGAGTGGTCCACCGTGATCTCAAAACTAGCAACATATTGCTTGACAAAGATATGAATCCGAAGATATCAGATTTTGGAATTGCGAGACTATTTGGGCAAGACCAGACCCATGGAATAACGAAACATGTCGTCGGCACATAGTAAGTACTATAACACTTATATCTGGCTAATCCAAGTGGTATGTTGCTTAATAATCTAGTGGTAAGTGGCTAAATATAGTGTACCCCACCATGTTCTTACAGCGGATATATGGCACCGGAGTACGTGATGTGTGGGAACTACTCTGTGAAATCTGATTCATCCAGCTTCGGCGTCATGGTTCTTGAGATTGTGACGGGAAGGAAGAACAATGACTACAATAATTCTGAGAAATCTCAAGATCTTCTGAATGTGGTATGTGCTTGTTGTTCGAATATCTAATCACCATTATTACTAGAGAACAACGTGTTAACCACTTAGTTGACCATAGTTTTTTTCTAACGAGGCAAAAATTTATCCATTTCATTAATTAAGAAGAGAGCTTTCCGATTAATTAGAGGAAAAACTGGTGAAAACATGCACTTCGACTTTTAAGCTCATGGCTTCCAAAAATGGTGCAGATGTGGGACCGTTGGATGGCCACAACAGTGTTGGACATGATGGATCCGTGCATGAACACCAGCTTCTCAGAGAGCTGCGTGCTAAGATGCATCCATATAGGGCTTCTGTGTGTTCAAGAAAACCCGGCTGATCGACCACTTATGTCGTCTGTGGTCATGATGCTCGGAAGCGATACCGTGCCTCTCTCTGCCCCATCTAAGCCGGCGTTCTACACCAAGGAGGCTAGCGACAACTTGGGCATCGAGTCACATCACCGTCGGCTCCATCTTCCTGCCGGAGACACCCAACAGCCTCGTCCGACAAGGTAAAGACCATTTAGTGGTCAAGGCATTACTGCACAAGATGAGAGGCTTTGAAGCCGTCGACCAAGAGCTAGATGATATCATCGCTGCTAACATCCTAGCTACAAAGCCCGGTGACAACGGCATGCACATGATCTTGTCACAGCGGCGGTACCGCCCACAGCTTGCCATGGCCATCCTGATACCATCCTTCTCACAGGTGAGGCTACAGATGAAATGGGATATACTAGCATTTAAAAATATGGCAAGTTAGTACCATGCACTTCGGAGAGCATTCATTGTTATTCTTATCCTTTTTCTTCTTCTTCTTCTTCTGTGCGACAGCTTACCGGAATCAGTGCCATTGGGTTCTACGCGCCGGTGCTGCTACGCAGTATCGGCGTGGGTGAGAGTGCATCCCTGATGTCAACCATCATCCTCGTTTTTGTCTCCTCGGTGTCAACACTAGTATCCATGTTCACTGTCGATCGCTTTGGTAGGCGGACCCTCCTTCTCATCGGTGGCATCCAGATGATCATCTGTGAAGTCCTTATCGGTGCTATCATGGTTGCAAAGCTTGGCGATGAGGGTGGGATCAGCAAGACGTATGCTATCATCCTCATTTTTCTCATGGGTGTCTATGTAGTGGGCTTCGGATTGTCATGGGGCCCGCTGGGCTGGCTAGTGCCCAGCGAGATTTTCCCATTGGAGATCAGGTCAGCCGGGCAAAGCATCACTGTGGCCTCGTGCTTTGCGTTCACCATATGAATTTCACAGTTCTTCCTGGCCATGCTATGCCAGATGAAGGCATACTTGTTCTTTTTCTTTGCCGGATGGATCATGGTGATGACGGCTTTTGTCTACTTCTTCTTGCCCGAGACCAAGGGGCTGCCGATTGAGCAAATTGGCAAGGTGTGGGGGAAGCACTGGTTCTGGAAGAAGGTTCTGGGGGTTGGTGAGGTGACTGCAAGCTATTGAGAAGCTCTCAAAGTTATATTTGTATTTCATGTAATTATTCTGCGCTTGTTTTTGTCTCGGTTGTCTAAATTGTACAAATAAACTATTTTTCAAGCAGCTATGATGATAGATGTGTGTAGTTTTGTAAACTTGTTGTGCAAAAACCTTAAATTATTGGTTAACTATTTTGCACAAGCTGAAGTTATGTACATAGATTCAAATTATGCAAGCAGATAGTTTTTTTTTTGAGAAATTGCAACCAGATAGTTGTGTGTTGACGCCTAACTCACAACGAGAAATTTTAGTGAGACTTCGGGTGACCAATGGGCCATTTTTGGTTGTGGGCTGAGGCCTAGTTTTGTCGGCTTACGCGAATTTTCCTTTTCGAGGATTTTGTGCTCCTAGGCTAAAAGTCTTGTGTGCTTCCATGGGTATTTCGGGCCAACAATTTTTTAGAAAAAAATTACTCTGTATTGTTAGTGTTTTCTTAATTATTCTAATGATTCTTAGACAATGATGGTATCTTTAAAATCTCCTGAAAATTATGTAAAACCATTGTTTGAGGTTGTAGACTTTGCTTTACGCTTTTGTACTGCAATCAGAAACTTTGCATCATAAATTTGTTGTGTGCACCACTCGATGCAAAAGCTGGAATTGAACCTCCTTTCCAAAAAGAAAAAAAAATATGTCTGTGCTGAACATGCGATGGGAAGACAACATGAGTCCACTTTGGACATTACTGAAAAACGAGTCCACTTTGGACATGCTAAAATACTCGTCACTATCCACCTCTGCAGACCTAAGAGATTCTCCACTATCATAAGAGTAAATTCAACTGGCGTGCAAAATATCAGGCGTGCTGGATAAACCGCCAGTTTGGTGCGTGAGAGGCCGCGCGGAGCACTCCAGCAGACGCACGAAAGTTAGGCGTGCGAAAAAAATTGGCCCGCGCGCGGGAAAATGCGGCAGCGCGTGCAGTAGTTTTGGCACGCGACGCCCAGCGAGCTGGTTAAAAGCCGCGCACCGGCGCCCCCAACCGCCACGATTTCCCTCCCGCCGCGACTTCTTCCTCGCCTCTTCCAGCACCCTGCTGCCACCGCGCCTTCTCCCTCGCCCCACCGCCGCCGCGCCTTCTCCCGTCCCGCCTCTTCCAGCGCCCGCCATGCCGCCACGCCCCTGGAGCAGCTCGGGCTTCCGCGATGCCCGACTCTGCCCCTCTGGCGTGTATTACGCGAAGATCCGCTCCGGCGATACACGCCTCGGGCTCGGAACATTAGAGACCGTCCACCAGGCCGCCCGCACGTATGACGCGACGGCGTGGCGCCTCGGGCGACCACGATCGCAGAATAACTTCTCCGACATGCGGACACGCGAGCAGGTGCAGGAACTCGCACCTCCCCGCGACTAATTACCAACAAGCTAGTTGCAAAAAATGGACAAGGACTTGCTTTGCCAGTTGCCATGGTCGTCGACAAGGACGTTCACTAGGCAGGCACCAGCAAGTTTAATCCCCCCGTCTGCAAAACATAGTAGTACGTTCCAACAACCATGCGCACCACAAGGCCGAGGATGATGTCTCACCGGCTCGTCCTGTCCGTGGCCATCGTCGCGGCCCTGCTTGTGCCCGGCGCCACGGGATACCCGTGGAAGGACTGCGGCGACGGCCAATTCGCGGCCGGCAGCAAGTACCTGGCCAACATCAACCTCCTCGCGGCCTCGCTCCCCAAGAACGCCGCGGTGTCCCCGGACCTCTTCGCCACCGCCGAGGCCGGCGCCGCCCCGGACAAGGTCTGGGCCCTCGCGCTCTGCCGCGGCGACGCTAACGCCACGTCCTGCCTCAGCTGCCTCGCCCAGGCCTTCCGGGACCAGGGTTTTGGATTTCGGTTTGCAGAATTTTTCGCCCCAGGGCGAAATGGCCGAAAATCGGGTTTTCAGAAAAATTTCGGGAAACTTCAGACGAAAAGCACAAACCAAAATTTGAATTTTGGGACGAAAAATGACCGAAATTTGAACGAAATTGACCGAAATTTGCCCAGAAATTTGAAATAGCCACAAGAAAACATGTACAAGCAAAATATAGAATCACAAAGCAGCAATTTACATGTTATACCAGATTAGAACTCCATCTCAATGGTAAACATCGGTTCAGAGCATGATATAACATCCAGTAGTCCAGATCTACTCAATAGGCTAGTTAACAGTCCATATTAGCCCAAGGTACACACATAACAGTGCATATTAGAACTTCAAATTACAGTCCAAAATACCCACACACCAATCCCTACTACGAGTCCAAAATACACACACAATAGTCCAGATTCACAATCCACAAGTCATAGAGCAGAAGTAATCGAAGTTCAAACCAGCGCCTCCAAAACACATCAGGTAGACTTCAATTTTCTTCCAGTCTTCAGTCTTGCATGAAACAAAAATGCAAATATGGTCAGAGGCTTCATAAATATTGCAATACAAAACATCAGTTATGTGTACATGAAACAAAAATGTCTAGCATTACAAATTATATAAACGGCATGGATGCTAGCATTGCAAAGTATGTCCAGGCAGTAAGCTTCTACCATGTTATTTATTACTAACGCAAAAACATGAGTGCAGTATGAAGAAAAATATACAACCAGAAGCTAGCTCATATAAGAAAAAGTAACTTGTTACCTAATAGTAAAGGGAGTTGACGTCCTTGACCTTCTTGGCTTGCCGTCCAGATCTACGATTCACCATATTTTCATCCCTTGTTACCTCAATATCATTCACTTGGCTTCGTGCATCTTTTTCAGCTTGTCTTGGCAAACCTTCTCCATCAGATTCATAATCCTCTTCTTGGCCATCATCACCATCATCAATGTCCATGGATCCATTCGCTTCATCATCATCCTCACTGCTAATGAACTCATCCTCCTCATCTTCACGTACCCTCTTTCCTTTCCTGCTAATTTCCTTCCTTCCAAGATGAGAGGCTTTCCTCCTTGAGTTAAGGCGACGTATTTCCTCCAACACAGCAGTAGCAGCATCAGATCCATCAAGGACTATATGCTCTTCATCCTCGTTCAGCCACTCCATCATTGGGTTTGATTCGTCATGCATAACTGTATCCATCATCACTGCACATGGATCAATTTCCTTCTCCCTATAACTCAGCTTCACAATATCTTCATCTTCTTCAGCACGTAACTACAATGTATAAAAACAGAACCCAAGATTTAGCAAAGTAAATACTTGTAGCATAGCTAAGTTGAGACTTTATGCATAGACCATGGCAAACATACCTTCAGGTTGTAGCGTACAGAAACACTTTTGTGAAGCTTGCAGTATAGAAGGCGATTTCTTTGCTTCGTGTGGACCAAGGCAAAAGCAGTCCAATTCCTCTCACAGCCACTTGAAGAGACACACTGTGAAACAATTCTCAATGCCCACTTCTGCAAATTAGGAACTTCCCCTCCAAACTGGAACCACCACTCAGCTGCATGGTTAAAACAAAGTTAGAGATGCTGAAATGAAGTTGCAACATGAGGCAATAGAGCTAATCAATGGAGATAAGTATCGTGGTTTACTTGGTGCCATTCTTTCTGCGGAAGAGCGTGCCAAACTATGCCTAAACCTCCCACGACATTCCCTATAAGTGCTGATTTCATTGATAGCCAAAAGAGCGCTCTCAGGGTCTGCTATCTTCTCGATGACATCCGTTAGTGCAGAAGCATATTCTGGAAGGTTGCTCAAATTCACCCGATAATGTGTGAACGGATCAAGGACAGCAGCTGTATAAGAAAAGGAGAATCAAGAGAAGTTAATAACCATAAGAAAAAAGCAACAAAATTTCAGTTTCATTAACTTAGTATCTACCTGCAACCATTAGTGTCTCATTTTGCATATCTTCCATCCTCGGGGACACCTTGCTCATGACTCTATCTAACATCTGTGACCCACCACCAAGATGAGAACTCATCTTTTGTATGGCTGTCATCATAGTCTTCTTGAAACCAGATAGAGTACATTTCTTTTGTGTATCAGCATATCTGAGGGCTACATAGAGTGGCTCAAGCAAATCAAGAACCCATTCTAAGGCTGTCCACCACATGTTACTGGATAGCAACTCTTCAGCAAACACATGGTCCGCATCATTCTTCCAAATACTGTTCTTCCAGTCGTCGGACACCATCCATTTCCTAAATTTATCTTTCTTCTCCAAATAACTCTCAAGGAACATAAACACAGTTCCAAACCGGGTGGCATTCGGTTTAATCAACTCACCACCAACGTTCTTCCTCATGCTATCATGTAGGTTGTTGTGATTATAAAAAAACCTACAGATTTGCTTGGCACTTTTGACTATCACATCAACCTCAGGAAACTTACCTATGTCTTTAAGCATTAGATTAACCGTGTGGGCTGCACATGGCTGCCAAACAATATGACTGAATTCTGGTTGTTCAACAAGAGTTTTACAAGCTTTCTTGTAATTTGAGCCATTATCAGTAACAATCTGAACTACATTTTCGTGGCCTATATCTTCAACAACAACCTGTTTAATCTCTCTATAGAGAAATTCTGCAACGTAGACAAAGTACTCTATTATAAACGTTTGGCTTCCTCAACTTGAAATGCATCATGATATCAAATAAAAACAGAACAAATATGCTAGAATTAATAACAAAACAGAAATATAGAGCATCATAGTAGAAAGAATTGCAATAGTCATAATTAACCAGAAATAACCCTTTCTCAAAAAATCTAACCTGAATTTTGAGACTGGCCAGAAGCATCAATGGATTTATGGAAGAACATCCGTGTATTGCAATAGACCATGAAATTGATAAGACTCATGCCAGTAGGCCTAGTCCAGGAGTCACACATAACAGTTACACCATAGTTCTTCCAATCTTGCTTGAATAGCTTCAGCCACTCTCGAGACTCTTCATAATTTTTGTCTAAATACTTCCCATCAATCTCTTTTCCAGTTGGAATAGGAGCAGCACCAAGATTTTGAGTGATCTTCATGGCAGCCTGAAAATATTGACAGTCAGCTTTTCGACCAGCGATGTCATTTGCATGAAAAAACTTCGCCAAGCTTGGCCAACAGCATCCCTTGAGCTGCTATCCATAGCAGTGCTGATCTTGGGTTGCATTGATACTTTGTTGCTCGACAATTGCTTGTCAAAGTAGGCTGTGATACTCTGTTTCCCAAGGGAAACGCGAACACCACCGCCACTACCACGCCTCCTCTCAACTGCACGAGATACATTCCTGTAAAACATAAGTAAAAAAAGTTCAACTCAATATGTATGATGATATCAAGTAAAGCAAGAGTAAGGCATAATACAAAGAACTCTAAATGCATCATGATATAAAGTAAAACCAGAATAAGACAAAATAAAGTAAAAACAGAACATTCCTGTCTCTTAGTGACTCCCGTAGTGCCATATGAATTTCTTCATCTTTATCATCATCAATATTTATCACACCATTTCTCTGGTACATCTCATCCATCAACTCACGTTCAAATCTAAGCTTACGACTTTCCTTCTCCCTCTTCTTTTTCCTCATCTCAAGCACGGCCTTCCTCATTATATCATGCACATTTCTTGGAACATTTGGGCACTCCTTCACTTCACCTACTATCTTGCCAAGATGCTCTTTGAAGCGGGTTGCACCTCCTCCAGAATTCTTCATGTTGCAATACCGACAATGAAATCCTCCTCCGTGCTTGGGGCCATGGTTCCACACATGATGTATGTCGTTGGTCTTAAGTCCTGCATTTCAAAATGCAAGCACCATGTTAACAATGAAACGAATAAACCACTCTTGTAATAGGCAAAAACAATGCATACATTGCATAGGCAAAAACAGAATTAAACAACTAAACAAAAATAGACAGAACAGAATTAAGCACAAGTAAAAAATGCATTGGCAAAAACAGAACTAAGCAAGCAAATGGAATTAGATTTCCACAAAATATGCGTAGGTAAAATCAGCATTAAAAAACTAAACAAAACTAGAATAAGTACAAGTAGTGCTAGTAAGAAATTACAGAACAGGTAGAATTAAAATCATTTAGGTGCTTCACAAATTACAGGGGTAAAACATAGGGAACAAAGAGAAATACAAAAAGCAAGAGTAACACGGTATCAACCTTTAAAAGGTGCCTCTCTTGTTGCTGAACCATTCCTGATCAGACCATCATCTTCATCGTCTAAGTTGACAGTATCACTCCTTCTAGCATCGATGCCTACCCTCTTACGAGAGGAGCCTATAAAATACCGGTGTTAGTTTTCATCAAGAAGAACTTTTACAAGCTATAGCTTACATAAGCTAGAATTAAACATCTACGTAGCATAAGCTAGCATAAACTACGCAAGAAGATCTACTGATTCAAATTAGGACGGCCGGCCGGAAAGTAAAACTGCTACAAAAGCTAGCAACCACATGTATTATGTAATCTATCTACAAACTATATGCTAACGCAAATGCTAAATAAACATGCACGCACAGTAAGGCTGAAAGGCTCACCTTGCCCAGCTTGTGCATCGGCAGCTCCAAAGCCGCTGCCCAAGTCCAGCCCCATATTCGGCCGGACGTGGCCACGCCCCATGGCTCCCTCATTGTCGACCCAGTCGCCCCGTGACCTCGATCTTCTATGGCTGCCACCGCCAACTGGGTCGCCGGCCGGACGGCTGCTGTCGAGAAAGCCTTCCTCATCCATGGTCGCGGATGGAAGAAGGGGAGAACGGACTATGGGGAGGGACAGGGAGTGGTGATCTCTCGAGGCGACGGGGAGGAGGGAGATGGGCAGAGACGGCGCCGCGCCCCCGCCTCACTCGGCTTCGTTGTCTGCAGCCGCCGCACAGAGGAGTGGAGAGTGGAGAAAATGAAATTAGGGCTACGGTAGGGTTTGGTTTGAGCTTTTATAGCACAAGGTTCTATCTATGGGCTGTACTGGACCATGGGCCGGGCTGGAAATTCAAACGAGGCCGAATTTTTTTGACCGGATTGAACATTTACCGGGCCCAACCGAAATGGGCGGATTTCGGCCACTTTTCGGTTTTTCGGTCCGAAATCCAAAACCCTGTCCGGGACCTGCCCAACGTGTGCGACTATAGCAAGGTGGCCACCATGTACTACGACTCGTGCACGCTCCACTACTCCAACGCCTCCCGGGACCCGGCGCCGGTGGCGGCGCGGACGTATAGGTACTGGGAGAGCACAAATGTCACGTCCGAGCAGGCCCTGTTCAACAGCCTCGTGGCCAGGCTCGTGAACGCCACCGCGGACTACGCCGCGTACAACTCCACACGCCGGTACGCCTCCGGGGAGGCCGACTTCGACCGGGAGTTTCCCAAGATCTACAGCTGGGGGCAGTGCACGCCCGACCTCACCGGGCCGCAGTGCCGACAGTGCCTCGCCAAGAACACGGTGCTGCTGCCGGAGTATTTCGTGGACAGCACAGGAGCCAGAGCTCTGCAGGTCAGGTGCAGCTTCCGGTACCAGACCTATTCCTTCTTTGATGGCCCTGTCATGGTGCGGCTGCCAGCACCATCATCGAGCACCCAAGCACCCGCGCCTGCTCCTGCGCCTGTTGCGGTACCCACGGGTTTGACGCCGAAGCCGGCGACGGCATCCACAAAAGGTGAGCTTTAATTTTCACCCTACCATGCTTGCATTTGCCTTGCCAACGATTTAGCACAGTGATTGACAACAAACCATTCAGTGTCAAACTTTGCCAAATTTTGAAGCACGCTAATAACTTTTCTGTACCTACCTTCTAACAAAAAGGAGCCATGTGGAAAATACTGTCGAGTTAGAGGGCCTAGAGAAAAAAAGTTTAAGTTTACAAACCAAGTGAGATAGCAACCCAAATTTTGAGAGAAATATGGAAAAAAAAAACAGTTTTGCTAGAACTCATCTAGATGAGATATAATTTGGTCTCATTCACCTTTTATAGCCATTGGATGTGATGCTATAAGATGCGTGTATGCTGACGTGGGTTGTATCTATTCTTGTTTCCAAAGTGAATGAGACCAAATTATATCTCATTTAGATGAGTTCTAGGTACTCCCAAAAAAAATCCCTTTTCTAACACATGTTTTCCATTTGAGCTGACATTTTTATTGTACATTGCTCAATTCACAGGTAGAAAATACAGTGTCCCTGGCATTGTTCTTATTATTCTGCTGCCTACTGTAGCTGCCATAAACCTTGTGGCTTGCTTCTTTTTCTGGAGAAGGAAGCGGCCACTAGCAAAAACAAAACAGTCAGGTATGTGCAAAATTCACCAATTTACAACGGGAAATATTTCAAAGGACCGAAAACGACCTTGACCATGTACTCGATCGTTGTGACATTGTTATCCACCATTAAACAGATCCCAGTTATTTCGCCGACGAGGAGGACAATGAAAGTGTAGACTCGATGTTGATTGACATTTCAACCTTGCGAGTTGCAACCGGGAATTTTGCAGATAGCAACAAGCTTGGTGATGGCGGATTTGGTGCCGTGTACAAGGTGCTAAATAGACATATTTCTACTAAAATTGCCAACCATATTGAGATTTTGTTAATTGAGCTTAACTTTGGTTCAATCTTTTAGGGTATTCTTCCAGACGGTGACGAAATAGCAGTGAAGAGACTATCAAAGAGCTCAACACAAGGAGTAGAGGAGCTCAAAAATGAACTCTCTTTGGTTGCAAAGCTTAGGCACAAGAACCTTGTCACACTTCTTGGCGTCTGCTTGGAGCAACAAGAGAGGCTGCTTGTCTACGAGTTCGTTCCTAACCGAAGCCTCGACCTCTTCCTTTTCGGTACTTACAACTGAAGCATGCTCAAGTCAATTATGGCCTCCTTCTCGCTACATATTCAACATTAATATATTCTATGTCCATTTAATTTAATAATAATAAGCAGATGCTGAGAAACATGTAGAACTGGATTGGGAAAAGAGGTACAAGATCATTAATGGAATTGCTCGAGGATTGCAATACCTCCATGAAGACTCCCAGCTCAGAGTGGTCCACCGTGATCTCAAAACTAGCAACATATTGCTTGACAAAGATATGAATCCGAAGATATCAGATTTTGGAATTGCGAGACTATTTGGGCAAGATCAGACCCATGGAATAACGAAACATGTCGTCGGCACATAGTAAGTACTATAACACTTATATCTGGCTAATCCAAGTGGTATGTTGCTTAATAATCTAGTGGTAAGTGGCTAAATATAGTGTACCCCACCATGTTCTTACAGCGGATATATGGCACCGGAGTACGTGATGTGTGGGAACTACTCTGTGAAATCTGATTCATTCAGCTTCGGCGTCATGGTTCTTGAGATTGTGACGGGAAGGAAGAACAATGACTACAATAATTCTGAGAAATCTCAAGATCTTCTGAATGTGGTATGTGCTTGTTGTTCGAATATCTAATCACCATTATTACTAGAGAACAACGTGTTAACCACTTAGTTGACCATAGTTTTTTTCTAACGAGGCAAAAATTTATCCATTTCATTAATTAAGAAGAGAGCTTTCCGATTAATTAGAGGAAAAACTGGTGAAAACATGCACTTCGACTTTTAAGCTCATGGCTTCCAAAAATGGTGCAGATGTGGGACCGTTGGATGGCCACAACAGTGTTGGACATGATGGATCCGTGCATGAACACCAGCTTCTCAGAGAGCTGCGTGCTAAGATGCATCCATATAGGGCTTCTGTGTGTTCAAGAAAACCCGGCTGATCGACCACTTATGTCGTCTGTGGTCATGATGCTCGGAAGCGATACCGTGCCTCTCTCTGCCCCATCTAAGCCGGCGTTCTACACCAAGGAGGCTAGCGACAACTTGGGCATCGCGTCAACTTAGCACAATTAACATGTTCTTGAGTTGAAAATTAAAGAGGTCGACTCTCTGAGCAGTTTTAACACAGGCCCTCTTACCTTCTCTTTTACTAAAGTGTATAACAGACCTGAGCTATTGATTTTATTAAATATTGATTCTGAATAACTTTTACTTTCTTACTTCCGATGTGAAAAGAAGAGGTTAGAGGGGCCATGTTAAAATTGCTCCCCCACAACCATGCTCAGCCTACCCGGCGAGACAAACCAGTCCATTGGCTCCACCACAATCCTCGACGCGCCAGTTTTCCACGAGTGGGTCATCGAGTGGAAATCAAACGACGAGCGAGTCAAAGTTGATGAGCCGCCCGCGCAAGTGGCAAAGCCGTCCGTGTCAAAGTTAAGCATCTTATTATGTGAAGACCAGGTACCGGCTAAAGAATTAGTAATCCATTGTTCGGCAAGATGCGCAGCCGTGCCCGTGGTCTAGTGGACAACGTAGGATGTGACTTGTTTTAACAATGATTCGGCCGTTTCTGCATAGATGGCCAAAACGGAACGCAGCAACTTGCGTCGCGGTGTCGTATGGGTCGTCGCCGGTGAGCTCCAGACAAAGATGATTTCTAAACACTTGTGAAAAGATTTGGTTGACGGATGATTTCGTAGCCGCCTGCCTTTAGGACTTTGACCGCATGCGTCTCCGCTCTGCGTCTACACGTACGATGACACCGAATGCCACTTGGGAATTCCATGGTTTCCTCGCGCCCCGGCTCGTCCGGCAGACTAGGTGGACTCCAAAGTCCAAGCTCAGTGGTATGGCTAGATAGCCACTAGCAGCACGTCGGGTCTATGGCCGTGGACAGACATCCATCACCTAAAATCAACGCGTTATCATATTGGGCTGATTGTCTAATAATCATCCGTATGATGATCGCAGTCAAAAAGAAAACGTTATAGTAAAGTCGCCGTACCTCCCATGAACTGCAAAATAAATCGAGCATGCTGACCTTCATATTTGGAGGTTGGGGCGAGTGGCCTTCATAAAGTCTGCTTTTCACCCAGAAGAGCGTCAATTTTTTTGAAGGACATTTCATTGAATTGATATATTGAGGTGATACAACTGTATTGAAACTTGAAAGAATGTATAGCCTCTGATAGTTTGATGGACACAACCAACAAGTCTCTTGAAATAGGCTTTCACCCCGCTTTATATATAAAGCAACGAACCAAAATATACGGCCGAACGATACAATATGATGGGGAGGTCCCCTTACGAAGCAGATAAAAAAGATACAGCATGAGCCTAGAACATGCTAACACCTCGCCGAGGCCCGAACACAGACCCCTGAGCTCAATGAAAACTCCCCCAAGAGGGTGAAGGCGCGAAGCGTCACCGCTGCCGAGTCTGAGAACAGACAAAGGTTTTCACCGTGAGCCCTGGCACAGAGACGAGATCCACGATGCCGTCTTCAAGAAGCAAGCTGTACCCACGGGCGTCGCCCACGCCAGCGCCAAAAGCACGGAGCTTTCACTTGGACACACGCCTGCACCACCAAGAGGAGTCTCGACCATGACCTCAACGAGGGTCAGCTTGTCCATCCCAGATCAGGGCACTGCCAGGGCAAGTATGAACCTCCCGCCGCTACCTCCCTGGTCGCCCACACGACCGAGAGATGAAGCCACCACTGTTACCACGAAGCATGTCGGAAAGCCAACCGTGGAGCCCACCATCCGGGACCGCCATCCCGGCATCCATGCCACTGGGAACCGCCGATCATCCACGTCTCGACCACCCAACCACAGTAGTAAGAGTGAAAGGGGCCACCTTTCACTCCCAGCATGCCATCAGCCACCGGGTTTGGGTCGGCACCTCCATAGTAGGAAACGTCCATGCCTGTGTCCCTAACCGGTCCTGGTGGACCGGGAGGGGGGGGGGACAACCCAGACCCAGTGACTGCCGACGGCTATCGCCGAGCATGCTCGAACGCCGCCAAGTCCATGGTCATTGGCATCGATCCGTACGATGAAACAGCAACGCCCGGAGGGCAACCCTCGGACTGACGCCACAACAAGCACCAAGCAAGAGGGGCACAACACAAAGGCATCCAACGCGGACCAAGTCAACCCCCCATAGCAGAGCACCGCCGGCCGTCGTCCACCACCACAAACCAGATCTGCGTCGCCCGCTGAACGTCAGCTACCTGGATCACACCGCCGCCCAACCAAGACAACCGTGTCGCCCCAACACCTCCACGAGCACCTCCTGGACTGCACCTGCCTACCCGGAGCGCCCGCTTCGACCTGCCTCGGGCCCAAATCCGGCACAAAAATAATCATCGTTTTACAGCAAAAATATACTAGAAGATACACCATTTGTCGAACCAAATAGTCATTAGATCTACAATATTTTTTTGTCGATGATGCCAAATGTTGTATCAGTTGAAAATTACATGACTTAAATACACTAATCTTATACTTGATTCAAATTTTCTAACGTAGAGACATATATATTATAACGTGGAAACATATATATTATCACTAGTGGGAGGGGGTACTACCTCCCTTTTAACCATGCCATGTGTACTTACAGATGATAATTATGTGAGAGATCATTAAACGGGGTAAAAACTGGCAAACTATTCCCTAAATGGTGTAAGAACCAGCAAAACTTTCGCGAAATAGAATAGTCTGAGTTAAAAACTGTTAATGAGAAAATTTGTGCATAAAATGTTAAAGCAAAGGAAATTAAAGGTGAAGCTGCTATACGCAAACGTTGAGAAATTAAACGTGGCCCGAGTTGCGTGAGTGGATGGCGGCTTCAGTGCCAACTGCCAATCGCCATGGTCGGCAACTTGCTATTAAATTTTCCCCGTTTTCAGAAGCAGCTACCTTTGCTCGTCCACCGTGCTGCTCTTCTCAATGGCGGCCCACCGTCTCGCCCTGTCTGTGCTCGTCCTTGCCGTCTTACTGCTCGCGCACGGCGGCCACGTCGCAGGAGAGCCGTGGCCACTGTGCGGCGACGGCGGCGAATTCGACGACAAGAGCCAGTACCAGGCCAACCTCAACCTCACCGCCGCCGCGCTCCCCAAGAACGCGTCGGCGTCGCCCAACCTCTTCGCCACCGCCGAGGCCGGCGCCGTCCCGGAGAAGGTCACGGCCCTCGCGCTCTGCCGCGGTGACGCCAGCTCCAGGGCCTGCTCCAGCTGCCTCGTCAACGCCTTCGCCAACCTCCAGAACGTCTGCCCCGGCTCCAAGGACGCCGTCATCTACTACGACGCCTGCATGCTCCGCTACTCCGACGTCCAGTTCCTCCCCGCCGACGACTCCGGCCCCATGGGCCTGGACCTCAGCATCACGGTCCGCAACTCGGGGAACGCCACGTCGGAGCCGGGACGGTACCAGCGCACCGTGGCCACGCTCCTGAACGCCACCGCCGACTACGCCGCGTACAACTCCACGCGGCGGTACGCCACCGGCCAAGCCGACCTGGACCGGGAGTTCCCCAAGGTGTACAGCTGGGCGCAGTGCACCCCGGACCTGACGCCGGGCCGGTGCCGGGACTGCCTCGCCCAGATCTTAGCTCAGCTGCCGTTGCAGTTCATGGACAGTATCGGCGGCAGGCTTCTTGCTCCCCGATGCAGCTTCCGCTACGAGACCAAGCCCTTCATGAATGGCCCGGTGATCGTGAAGCTGCCGGCGCGATCTGGAGCGCCGGCGCCGGCCGTAGTGCCCATGGCTCCTGCATCGGCGACATCAGAGGGTGAGTGTTTAACTTCTCATGTGCTACTCTCCTTTCGCTGTGCATCCCCTCTGCTCTTCTTCCTCTGCTTTCCTCTACTCTACTCGCCTTCTCCGGCCGCTCAAACTTCAATTTTGTGAAACCTCTTATTGAACTCAAATATAGTTACCTGACACGACACACGAGTTATCTTAAATTGCCAAATTCACAGGGAGAAAGTACAGTGCTCCTGGCATGGTACTTATAATTCTGTTGCCCACGATAGCAGCCATAAACCTCGTCGCTTGGCTCTTTACATTGAGGAGGAGGCGGCGCCAGGCATTCACAAAGGCAAAGCAACCAGGTATACATGTCAGTTTGTCAGGCAAAACTCTCCAGCTACAGTGTCAGAGCCTAAAATGAAACAAACAAACATTTTATGCACTTATGTCAGTGACATCGGCATCTATTTTATATTAAAACAGATCAAAATTATTCCATCGATGAAGCGCAAGACATCGAAAGTGTAGAGTCAATGTTAATTGACATTTCAACTTTGCGAGCGGCAACCAAGGATTTTGCGGAGAACAACAAACTTGGTGAAGGCGGATTTGGCCCCGTGTTCAAGGTACTGAACTATCCTATATATCTTGAAGCCAGCAGGCAATTATGCATAACATTGAAAATTTTGTGGTTTAGCTAAAGCTTTCATACAATTTATTCAGGGTACTCTCTTGAACGGCGATGAGATCGCTGTGAAGAGACTCTCCAAGAGCTCAACGCAAGGGGTGGAGGAGCTCAAGAATGAGCTCGCCTTGGTTGCAAAGCTGAAGCACAAGAACCTTGTAAGACTGGTCGGCGTCTGCTTGGAGCAACAAGAGAGGCTGCTCATCTATGAGTTTGTTCCTAACCGAAGCCTCGATCTGATCCTTTTCGGTAACTAGTCCAGCCATGATTCTATTCTCCGTTTTCTCCACAGATTGAAATAAGAATGTAACATCACACTGATCTTAATACTTTTTTCTAATTATTTTGATGAAAAAGCAGATGAAGAGAAACGTCAGCAACTGGATTGGGAAACAAGGTGCAAGATCATAAACGGAGTCGCTCGAGGCTTGCAGTACCTCCATGAAGACTCTCAGCTCAAAGTAGTCCATCGTGACCTCAAAGCGAGCAATGTCTTGCTAGACATGAACATGAACCCCAAGATTTCAGATTTTGGCCTCGCCAAAATTTTCGGGAGAGACCAGACACAGGGCGTGACGAACCGCATCGTCGGCACACAGTAAGTAGTAGCATGTAAGACAGTAAGTTTTCCAGCAGTAGGTAGCTCACTATGAGCTCTTCTCATTGGTTGTTTAGTGGATACATGGCGCCCGAGTACGTGATGCGCGGGAACTACTCTGCGAAATCAGACACGTTCAGCTTTGGCGTATTGCAACTCCCAACAATCTCAGGATCTCCTGACGACCGTACGTGCTTGTTATCTGAATGTCTGACTAACTAACCTGCAGGCTGCAGTGCAGTTTGGCTCATCGATCCTACAAATCGTGCAGGTATGGGAGCATTGGACGGCTGGAACAGTACTGGAGATGCTAGACCCGTGCATGAACAAGAGCTTCTCGGAGAGCGATGCGCTGAGGTGCATCCATGTCGGGCTTCTCTGCATCCAGGGCAACCCAACAGACCGGCCGATGATGTCCACGGTGGCCATGATGCTCGGCAGCGACACATTCTCTCTCCCGGCTCCCTCCAAGCCGGCGTTCTACTCTAGAAACGCCGGCGCCAATTCAAGCACCGGGTCAAGCGTCTCGATCCCGTCAGTGCAGGCCCGATCATAGAGTTTACTTAATAGTTCGCTTGCCGATTAACGTTCAACCGTAAAAAGGGGGTGTGCACACACTTCTACTCCCTCCGTTCCAAATTACTCGTCCTGGTTTTAGTTCAAATTTGAGCTAAAACTACGACGAGTAATTTGGAACAGAGGGAGTAGCTATCATGGTAGTCTTCCATACCTATGAGGAATAAATGATTGCTAATCAGCAACTGATCATTTTAGTTCTCATTTGCGAGAAATCATTTTAATTTGGACAACTACCATAGTTTTGTTCCCCTAAGGACATCTTGACCTCCGACTCGCAAATTTTCTCCCACATCCGTTTGCTGACAGGGGACCAATCTGCAAACATGTACGTGGGAGCCGGCCATCCAACGTTGCTTGCATACATCCGGCCTCCCTAATATATTTTTAGGTCCACACATTTAAATAGCTGCATACATAGACTACACACATTCAAATGTTCAAATGCAGTAGTAGTTTAAATTTAAAAAAATCAAATATTACATTTCAACATTGTTGTCCCCGTTAACCGCTCACATATGCTCAATCGAAACTTCATATTGCTCCTCATGAGTTGGTCGATGCCGAATTTCTTAATGCATTCGAATAAACTCTTCAAATATGACCGAATTCTGCTCTGAAAGTTCGACAGGATCACCCATGTTCTCAAATTCTAATGCTTTAAAAAAGCGCTCACACTCAGCCGGCTCCTTCTGCTAGGCTGCTAGTTATGACCTGTTTCCTCCTTGCCCTTGTCCACAAAATGTCCCCAAATCACGCCGCACCCGCTGCCGCACCTCGCCACTGGTGGCTCCTAAAGAGCGCCGTTTCAGTGGAGCGCCCTAGCCCTGATGCTCCCTTCTTGAGTTGCATGGGCGCCTGCTTCGCCGTCGGCAGTTCCGCAATAGCGTTCTGTCCGAAGCAAGCACAACGACTGTCCTTTCCCAGGCGGTGCTTGAGAATGCACGCGGCGCGTGTGTGTGTGTGTGTGTGGGGGGGGGGGGCAGTCTGGAGGGATCGCATGAGAGGAGAAGGATCGGGTCCTGTGGTTCTTCAGGAGGCGCGTGCAAAGGTGAATGCACGAGAATGCTGCAGGATGAGTGCTTGATCGATCGCCATGTGTACTAGTGCAGTTTTGCTCACACATATTAGTTACTCCCTCTTTCCCATAATATAAGTGTTTTTTACAATATACTTGTGTAAAAATCACTCTTATATGGAATGAAGGGAGTAGATGTCAAGTAAAATTATCTAGGAGATTATGTTCCAATTACCTGTCAGTACTGACCAAATCAGCCACGTATGTGTCAAATCTGAACCATGGTCTCTACTGTATTATGTGAACATTGAACATAAAAGAGCTAAACTTTGGTAAAATACAAATAGGCATTACACAATCTACTAATCATCACTTGAATACTCATTCTCACTCAATGCACCATCTTCCTGTCCATCATCGTCAGTACCACTATCTTCATCATAGTTGTTGTCATCCTTCAGAAGATCGTGAACAATACTAGCATGAACAGTTGGCTGCGGTGTTGCACATTCGGACAGTCCTTGCATGGCACAATATGTCCTGATTTTCGCTGAAATTTTGACGAACGAAACCCATAAAGTCTTCAACACCTTTCAAGTATGGTGGTGTGAAAGGCGTTCCTTGTATCCAGCTTTGATCCATTGCACTACAACAAAATAGTATACCGTTAGCAAATTATGGTAACACCGCATTGAAGCAAAATCTACTAGTAACACAACTAGTGAACCCACTAGTAAACTGAAACGACAAAACAGGCACAAATTTAAGCCTTTCAAGATTGATGAGAACATCTACTCAGGCAATGAATTTAGTAAAACAAAACCTCCTTCACATTGTCTTTCCTATGTACAGCATATATGCTTGGTTGGAAAAGGCCATGGACTTGTGCATGCCTTGTACAAACATATACTCCTTGTGTTTCTAAATATAAGTCTTTTTAGAGATGCCAATGTGGACTAAATACGGAGCAAAATGAGTGAAACTACATTCTAAACTAAGTCCATATTGAAATCTCTAAAAAGACTTATATTTAGAAACGGACGGAGTATACGCTCACTGTAACTGCAAAACCATGCATCTATCTATGCTATATACTTCCTCCGTCCCAAAATAAGTGTCTCAATCTTAGTACAACTTTGTACTAAAGTTAGTACAAAGTTAAGATGCTTATTTTGGGACGGAGGGACTACACCATAGTAACATTCCTATACACAATACGACAGCAGAAGTAACAGTTCAATCGTTCACACAATTTACCTTGGCAGGGTCGGCTGGATCGATGCTTTGGGAGTTGGGGCCAAGCTGGGAGCACTGGCAAGTCTAAACTCTGCACCTTGGTGAGGTGATGGATAGACTGCAAACTCTGAGCACAGTTGACGAGCAAATGTGATGCTTGTGGTGGAAGAGCGGAGGGAGAGGCGGAGGCGTGGCGTGGTAGCCGGTGCGATGCGGCGGTACTGTGCCGCCTCATATGATATGGTGGACGGGTGGATCCGCGTTGGGTGGTACAGGGGAGTGGAGGCACTTACATGAAATTAGCAATAGCCAGCCGGAACCAATCTGTGTTGTGCTTCGTCTATCACCGTCCTGCTTCTCCCCGCCGCGAAGTGCCACCAGCTAGAACCGAGAAGGCGATCAGATCGAGTCACATATGCCCCGAGAAGGAATAACCAACCTACAGATATAGTCACACACGACTAGGTGTATAGTCCAAGAAATGATAAAAATTCCTTAGCACAATTTATGTAGCGTCCGAACTCTTTACTAATGGCAACGCTGTTTGTGCTGAACATGGTGGTTACCGGTTCAAACTCCTGTACAGATTTTTTTTTTTTTTTTGCATCGAATCTCCTGTTTTATTCTTAAGTTTTTAGATAGAACGAAACAACATAACCACACGAGCGCCCTATTCAAGTTTTGTTGCCCAGCCTTTTTATAGATAAGAATAAAAAAGGTAAGATTTCCCATCGACACTCCTATTATCCATTTTAATTTTTGAGATAGAGCGAAACAAGATTAGCTCACGAACGCCCAATTGAAGTTTTCAGCATAGCCACTACCGAACAAGAAAAAATGTGTTAAGAATTTATATTTTTAATGCTCGATTAAAGTTTTTAGTCGAGCCACTACCTATTTATATTAGAAAGAACAAAATAACCATCTAAAAAGAAGGAAAACAAGGTTTTCCTTTACAAGAATATATAATAGTTATAAGTATTTCCATGACCATTACCTACTTATATTAGATACAACAAAATAATTACAATGCTCAATAACCTTTGAAAAAAAATTGGCGGGTCCCACTGCCAAAACCGACGCATGGCTCCTACCTCTCAATAACCCGTGAACTAGCTATGGCGAGTCCCACTGCTAGACTCTACATGACAAAATAATTGATTGTCACACATTCGTAGTATTCGTTGACTCTAGTAAGTTCGTCACGCAAAATACCAAACCATCACAGAAATTGGCAGTCAGGTGTGCTATTATGGAATGGAGGGAGTACAAGTGAAGAGAGTTGTTTAGTATGTACATTTGCAATCTCCATTAATTTATGCATCCCATATTTGCTATTCAGAGTCAACATAACGTTGCTCAGCTCCCGCTGGTGCACGAAATTTTTTTTGAAGCAGTGATTTGTGGAAACCTTAACCGAATTGTAGTTTTTTTTAGCTACTTTACTCTTTAAAGGGATTGAAAATCGGTTTGGAAGTAATTATTCTCACTACGTGATGTGTTTTTATTTATTTTTAGAATATTGCTCCATCAGTTAAAGTTTGAAAGCAAAAGTCTAGACACAAGGTTGGCATGGTAATCCATAGGGCAAAAAGAAAATAGATAGATTTATTTATCTAGTTTTACAGTTGAAAACTAGAATTTGTTGACAGCAAATGATTAATCTGTAGGTAGCAAAGCTTGGCCTTGGCTGCAGTTTCTTCAGTTTACGGCTTCAGGCCGTTGACGGCAGCACGCAGTTGCCGATCTCTGGAAAGAGTGGAAGAAACAAACCCGTACGAAATCACCATTAACAAACCGAGGCGTACATTTTCTTTTCTTGAAACTAGACTCTGGAATTACGAGCAAAACTTACTTGGTGCCTGCCGGACAATGTTACCGGCGCCGGCGAAGTCGCACGTTCCGGTGGCCCGGCCACGCCGCTGGTAATAGTCGTTGAATGCGAAGGACGCATGCGCGGCCTTGGTGTCGGGGTCGAAGCACCGTGCTCCGGGTTGGATGTCCGTGCAGTCCGCGCCGCCGTGCCCGCACGCGTAATCAAGGGCCATCTGAAGCCGAGCCTCGCCCACCGCCGCGTTAGCCACGCACCAGCTCGGGCTCGGGTCGCACGCACCTGATGGTGCCTGGCTGACAATGGTGCCGGCGCCGCTGAAGTCGCAGGCGCTGCTGGCCCGGCCCTTCTTCTGGTAGTAGTCGTTGAAGGCGTATGACGCGTGCGCCAGCTTGGTGTCGGGCTCGAAGCAGGGCTTGCCTGGCTGGATGGCGCTGCAGTCCGCCCCGTTGTCGCACGCGTAGTCCAGCGCCTCCTGCAAGGCCGCATCCCCGACCGCCGCGTTCGCCACGCAATAGCTCGCACGCACGGGCCCGCCGATGGTGCCGCCATGAACGAAGTCGATCGGGTTCGGGTACACGGGCTGCTGGTTCGGGTAGAACAACCCAAAGTTCTGCTCGTCCGCCGGCTTGCTGTTCTCGTTGAAGAGTGCGAAGATGTACACGTTGAGATCGGTGTTGGGACGGTGCGGGGTGCCGCGGACGGCGCTGGCAGCCAGCGGGCTGTTTCCATTTACGGCGGGGGTACCCTGCAGCACCTGGCTGGTGAGACCAGCCATGAAATCTTGGGCGTTTTGTGGGGTTCCCACGTCATGATTTCCCTGGTTTGGCTGACTGCCCTCTGAAACTCGCGCTTCTGTGGTTATATCGGGCCCTGCTGTGAGCTTCCTCATCCCCCCGGCGCGAAGGCTGGAGGATGGCAACTTCTCCATTGCATAGTAGACTGCGTCAAGTTGGGCGTCAAAGAGGCTGAAGTACGTTTGCCCGCTGACGGTGTCATTCACGCCGGCGTTTGGGCGGAACAAGAGATAGTTGATGGAGATGCCCGGAGTACTCAGGTACGCGAGGTATGGGTAGAGGTTCACCGAGAGGTACGAACCGGTCTGTCGGAAAAAGTCGAGCATGGGACTCATCACTGACAGCGCGATGTCGTCCTTGAAGGCGCCGGCGGATGGCGGGAATGACGTCTGGAGTGCGTCAAACGCGATGGGCGTGCTCACCTTCACGGCGTCCGCCAGGCCCAGTTTCACCAGCGCCGCCTGCACCTTCTTCATGGCTGGGACGAGCTGAGAGTTTAGGTGACTAGCCTCTTTGAACACCTCGTTCCCGATCATCACCGCATTGATCAGCGTAGACGGGTAGTAGGCCTTCACGTTGCTCTGCACCCACTGGAGCGCGAAATTATTTTCGTCGGCCGCCGCAAGCGGCAGCTCCTCGTTGGTCAGCTCCACCGTCACCTTAATGCCGGTGTTGGCCAGCGAGCGCAGCACCGTGGGGTCGGTGTCGTAGATCCTCACCATGGTGATGTTGTTCTTCTTGAGCAGTTGCACCACGGACGCCGGATCCGGCAGGTCAGTCGCCACCCTCCCATAGCACACGCCCAACTCGCCCCCCTCTGCAGTTAATTAGTACGTGTACACCAACAAACATGGTCATTATCACGTATGAAACCTCGAAAACACAAATTTCATTTCATAACGCTCGGCTGCCCGGTTACCTGAAAGGGAGAAGAGCAGCGGTAATGCGGCACCGAGGAGGACGATGAGGAGGCGAGTCATCAGCGCGATCGATGCTAGTGTCTAAAGGTGGCGACGATCGAGCTGATGTGGTGTGAGTGATCGTGGGCGTGGTGGAATTTATAGCTGGCACAGACGTACGCTAGCTTAAAAACATGGAGAAAAATATTGCTACATTTCTCTGTGTAAGACGATCGATATTGCAACCAAATTTTGGATTACTAGTGAGCCTATTCGCAGCATGCATACATGTATGCCGGCCGTGCCTAACTTGGACTTGGACTGGTCTAATCGGGACGCCTTTGATACACCGAAGAGACATGCAAGCTTGGACCGGCGCAGCCCCCCTTGCCCCTAAATCCAAAAGACAAAATGCTCACTGTCTTCTACACCCGATGCTCGCCGGCACGAAACAAGTGGCAGTATGAATATGATGCCTGGATCAAACCCAGAGAACCCCATGCTCTTGCTTCCTGCTACTTTCCACCATTTTGTCAACACGTGTGGAAAAGACCAGGGAAGACGCCGGTCAATTAAGCACCTA
The DNA here is from genome assembly GCF_018294505.1 of Triticum aestivum. Lineage (NCBI taxonomy): Eukaryota > Viridiplantae > Streptophyta > Magnoliopsida > Poales > Poaceae > Triticum > Triticum aestivum. The sequence continues at coordinate 678,720,888 of NC_057795.1, read as the reverse complement.
ACGCTGCTTGAGGCAGGGTGCTTCATTTTCATGATAGACACATTCTTGTCTTGTATAGAAAACGTCGCTTTTGCAACCGCCTGACCCGTGCTTCCCCAGTTGCCCGGTGTGTCGTCTCATTCATGAAGTTTGTCACCCATAGAAAAACGTCACTTGCGATCGTGTGTCCCGTGCGCCAAGTTGCCCAGTTGTAATATTGCATATTGTCTCATTCCCTGCTGCATGCACTACTTGTATATGCTCTTTGTATAATAGTTCATAGTTGGACGGTTGCAGAGGGCCGAGAGCCTTGCTTCGAGTTCGCCTGGCCGAGCCGGCTCGTGCTTGGTGCTCTAGCGGCTATTTGAGAACTTACCACCGGGCAACCCCACCATGTTGTTGTGGAGATGTTTGCAATGTGAAGATGTCCACCGACCGGAAGAAGTCATGGACGGAAGGGAGAAGATTTTTTGTGTGTTTCAACTATGCACATGATCCTGCACTTTCAACTAATGCATGTGGCTTACCACCGGTTTGTTAGACAAGTAAACTAGTATTCTCAAATTTGTTTCAACTTCAACTCATATTACTGACAAAAACTTGTTGTCTATGCAGTCCCCGTCTCCTCTTTGCAAGTACTTCCCATGGATAGATCATGAAGTGCCAGAAGATATCCAAAAGAACAAATATAAAGATTGTCTCAGGAGGCAGCGGCGGTTGGAAGAAACATTGCAAAGAGCCAAGGATGAACATCATCGTCAAAAGGAGAAGATGGAGGGGAAGAAGCGTGAGGAAGAGAGGGCACACAACGAGAAGGTTGCTTGTGAAGAGGACAGGGCAAGAAAGCTTGCAAGGGCTCGCGAAGCGCAGGAGGAGCATGAGGCACGTTAGAAGAAGGGGAAATGGCCTCGTGTGACCCAGTAGGGACTTCACTTCCGCGGCTATTTGAGAATTATATCTTCAAATTGCGAACTTTGCCATGGAACGAAAGTGTGCTATGTGTCATGAACTATGTCGTATACCTAATTAATTTGTCATTTGTAATGAACTACGAGTTGAATGTGTCATGAATATTTGACCATCCATTTGTGAGTTATCTGCACCCTGGACTTATTTTTCATCCTACATGAATATTATGTTTTTTAAGCTTACTTCAAATGACATACAACAAAACATAACTTAAATCAAATGACATAGAACAAACGCACAACATAGCATACTTAAAATGACATACGACACGAAGTTCTCACGGAGTTCAAATGACAAAGATTACATAACACATACGGAGTTCAACTAAAGTACATATAGAAAATGATAAGGGGTTGTGTCCATTATAGTTCAAACGACACTACAACATCACCTCGTTCAACCCCTTTTATTTTTTATGCGGTCATAATTTCCACGACGCTTTGGAGGAGCATGCAACGCAATATCTTTGTCGTACGGTCCCGGATTGCAGGAAACAACATCCGTTCTTTGATGGACCCAAGCCCTTCGGGAAGCCTGCCTCCGCATTGATGCTAATGGTTGCTTAAATACCCAGTCAATGACCTGGCCAAGGTTATTCGAGTCAAACTGACGCAATTCTTCCCTTGTTAAGCACAATGCAATTTTTCTTGCAAGATCACATCTACAGAGTATTTCATTCGCTTTGAGGTTACGCATCTCTTTCTCTTTAGCTTCACACACATTTTCAGTGCAGTTGGACAATAGTACTTTGAATAGTCCCTCGAAGCGGCATTCAACGCATCAACGACGTCAACCCACGGCTTCATCGCTTCCTCAATGACTATGCATTCACGGTTCACCGGCGACTCAGCAGAAGACTCAAAGAAGACAATTGGTGCCGACCTACAATTCGAGGAGTAACTTTAACGGTCAGCATAACCTTAACCAATACGATAACCCTAACCTTAACCCTTTCCCTATCAAACCCACTTACCCTTGCACTAGATCTTGCTACCTCCAACAAACGGTATGCGCATAATATACATGATTCCAACCAACCAAAATGAGGTAGAGTGTGAGAGGTACCTTGAGTGATGAAAGTTCTCCGGATCCACCGGATAAATCTCAAGGGTTGGGCTCATGCCGGTCCCAATCTTTAGCGCACTCCTGATGCCTTGATGGATAGGGCTGCTGATGGCTCGTCCACTTGCAAATCATGATACCCACACAGCCAAAAATTGCGGCGGCCGATCAACTTTGACTCCTTTGGATGAGAATTGCCACTTGCGCACCCACTCCTACTCCATCGTGGAAAAAGAAATTCCAATGACAAACCATGCATCGCCGTCGCCGTCGTGCCAAAGGGAAACGAGCCAGTCCACCAGTCTGCCTCTGCCCCCCCCCCCCCCCGCGCTCCCACCGCGATGTTTGCCGGCTACGCCGTCCTGGCCATGATCATCGCGGTCTACCTGCTGGCTCCGGCTTTGTCGGCCTCAATGGAGTGCGACGGCATCCCCCAGACATCCAACAGCACCTTTCCCGCGAACCTGAACCTGCTCGCCGCGCGACTCCCCGGCAACGCCTCCGCCTCCCCAAACGGCTTCGCCACCGCCGTGGTCGGCACGGCGCCCGGCCTGGTATACGGCATGGCCCTCTGCCGGGGCGACGCGAACGCCTCCTCCTGCCGCGCGTGCGTGGCGAAGGCGTTCGGCGACGCGCAGGCAAGCTGCCCCGGCGACACGGGCGCCTCCATGTACGAGGACGGCTGCGTCCTGCGCTTCTCCATCCAGCGGTTCCTCGACTTCCTCGGCGCGGACCAGTGGCAGGTCCGTGAGATCACTTTCTCCGTTGTCGCGGCTCCGGGCAGCCTCGCGGTTTCGGCCGCCTGGTTCGGCGCTGCGGTCAGAGCGATCCTCACCGCCGTGGTCAACCACGCGGTGTCGTCCCCGTCGCTGGCGGCGAACAGCAATTCCACCATGAGAAGCAAGTACTTCGCCACCGGCGAGGAGGCCTTCAACCCGAGGATTTACGGCCTCGCGCAGTGCATGCCCAATCTGGTGCAGGCGCAGTGCGACGGCTGCCTCCGGAGACTCCAAGATGAGGCAACGCCCTACCTTGATGGCGGCACTAACCCCGGATGGATCGAGGTTGGTTCAGCGTGGTGCATCCTGAGGTACAGCGTGCGGCCGATCTACGACGGCCAGGCAATGCTCCAGCTTCCGGCGCCGCCGCGGCCATCTCCTTCTGTCACTCCCGACCATGCAGCAGGTAGTACTAGTAGCTAGCTAGCACACTTTCATCAGTTTCCCTTCTTATTTGAACAAGGCATATTTATCTTCTACTTTTATCACCATGCATTCAGGAAACACAAGGAGTGCAACAGGAATCTATGCAGGCATTGCTTCTTCTGTTGTCTTTTTATTGATTCTACTATCAGTTTTCGCTTTCATCCGCTTCAAGAGAAAAATTAAGACCGCTGAAGATGATAATCGTGAGTAGAATCCTGCATCTAGCATGTCATCTGTTCAACAGCCGGACTTACCGTTTGCTGACAACTTTCTTGCTTTTCACATGACACCAGCATTCAAGAAAATGGCGAGAGCCTTGATCTTCGATTTGACGGCACTGCAAGAGGCAACCCACAACTTTTCAGAAGCGAATAAGCTTGGAGAAGGCGGTTATGGAATTGTATACAAGGTACGAACGCAAGCAAGAAAGCGAGTGAAAAAGGAGAGTCTCGATGTATCGCGCATTCAGGCCTTGTCTGAAAAGCAATTTGCATGTTTCAGGGAATACTGCCGGATGGGCAAGAAATAGCAGTGAAGAAGCTCTTGGGAGCAACTGAGCATGGTTTGCAACAGTTGCGCAATGAGGTGCTTCTATTGGCAGAGCTTCAGCACAAGAATCTTGTCAGATTACAGGGGTTTTGCTCACATCGGAACGATACGTTGCTTGTTTACGAATATATCAACAATGGGAGCCTCGACAACTTTCTTTTCGGTATTTATTTTCCTCTCCACTCGCTACTCTGAATCGTGCTATGCAGTGGCCGGCCATTCGCTCAGTGCGGTTGTATCAAGAATGAAAATGTCTTTTACAGAAAATAATCACTACTGGAGTATTTCCAGCAAATAAGTTACACAAACAAGATTGATACTGTTTTTTTTCTTCCAAACTTCTTCAGGCAAGTGAGTAGTATAATTGTTCCTCATTTATCTTTGGGCATAATCTAATATGTAAGTTGAACATCATTATTTTCTGCAACAGATACTAGGGAGGAAAATACTGTAAACTGGGGGCAACAGTACAACATCATTCTTGGAATTGCAAAGGGAATATTGTATCTTCACGAGGACTCGAGCCCAAGGATAATCCACAGGGACCTTAAAGCTAATAATATTCTTCTTGACGAGGAGATGGATCCTAAAATCGCAGACTTTGGATTGGCAAGGCTGCTACAAGAAGGTCACACTCATACTCAAACCACTAGAGCTGCCGGAACACTGTAAGTCAAATGCGTATAATGAAGTTTGCAAAAACAAGAAAGATACTTGTAATTATGAACTATTTCACTTAGTGAAGGTGTGTTTCCAAGCCTAATTGCTCATCCTCTGCAGCGGTTATATGGCACCGGAGTATGCTGTACACGGAAGTGTGTCACCCAAGATTGATATTTTCAGTTTTGGTGTACTAGTCCTTGAAATTATAACCAGGAGAAGGAACTGCGGTTCAGATTATGGGGATACCGTGAACCTCATTAGTGATGTAAGTGTTGGATTTACTTTATGTTCATCAGTTTTTAGTGCCTTTGAACAATGTAACATTTAAATTATCATATCTAAAAGCATCATCCATGTTAACCATCTACCAGGTGTGGAATTACTGGACAAAAGGAACAATATCAGAAATGATGGATGGATCACTCAATGGATACCCTCGAAGCCAAGCGCTACGGTGCATCCACATCGGGCTACTGTGTGTCCAACCGGACCCTGATGACAGGCCTCAAATATCAACCGTCATTTTCATGTTAACAAGGGACACCATGGAGCTTCAGCCACCGGCACAGCCTGCATTCTTCTTTGGGACAGAATTGCCGTCTCCAGCTTCTCCACGATATGGGCAACGCCGGGATGTGCATGCCCGGTTTGATTTAGTACCGGAAGATGACGTATCTTGGAATGGGGTTACGATTACTGAGCCATATCCTAGGTGATATACGATCTGGATTCTTGAAGCGGTCCTGTCATGTTTTGTCATAATGGAGGCCAGTTGGCTGGATTAGGTTTACGTCTTCGTCACGATCGAGTCTTGTAATCATGGCCTCAAGCCGCACGAGATGAATGATAGTACACTTATTTTGCGGTGCAAGGCGGAACGTTATTCATGAAAATCTGTTCCAAAGCCCCTTCTCTACTCATTGCTTCATCGAGAATTCATGGAAGATCAAGAACTAGTAGTGGCACAGAGCAAGATAAATGAGGTTCCTGCAAGACAAACAGAGGTCAATGTGTGGATCCCCTGGCCCGCTGGCTGGACGAAGATCAACGTGGACACTGGACAGAGTCTTGGGAGCTTCTTCTGTTATTTTCAGGGGGATTTCAGATGCAAAAACGGTGTAGTTGTTGCGATCAGGGAGGCTCTCTCGTTGGCGGACGATTTGCTTATTCGAAGAGCTAAGGTAGCCCATGATTCTCCCAGGGTGACCAATATCCTGTGTGAAGACTCCAGAGCAGTTTATTACCACATCACCGACGAGATCAAGGCTAAAGGTGCGAAACAGGATGGCATTGTTTTTTGCCATGAGAATCGCGGCTCAAAAATTGAAGCTCATAGGCTTGCTTGATCAAACGATTTAGGAATAGTATTGAACGGCTTGTTCTCTAGTGGGAACCCCTCGTCTATTGACATAGACGTTCATGCCGCCTGGATCCGCGCCGGCGGCTACCGTGTCAATTGTTTTGGTGGCGGCACCTAGGGTTTTGGCCCAGATGTGTCATGATAGGTGGGGATGCGGCCTCCCTTTCCTACCCGTGGAGTTCTAACGGGCTTGGGGTTTGCGTCGCCTCCTGGCTTGCGGGTCCGTCAGCTCTGGCACGCGGTGAGGACGAGGAGATGGGAATGCCAGTGAAAACCAGGTCGTCCTTGATGGCAAACGATGGCGGCGTCTTAGGGCGTCGTTACCTTCATAAAGGCATCGTCGGTGCAGTTCTTGTCTCCTCGCTCGGGCTGCTCCGGGGGAAACCCCGGATCTTGGCCATGCGGATCGGACGATGGTGACATTCCGCGTTGCTCTACCTCCCAGGGACATCGCTTTGGAGTAGCTACTAGCTAAAGGGGTGGCTGGGCACAGTTCTCCGCATGCTTCTCGTGCGGTGGCCAAGGTGGAGCGGTATGCCATCTACGGTATCGACGGCAACGAGTCTTGGCGGCAAGGTGCGGCGGGGTCTCGGTGCTGGATACCGTTTGATGGGCGTGTGCAAGAGGCTGGTGTTGTCCAATGTCATGGTGGCATAGACATCAGAACAATCTGGCAAGATCGGTGCATCGATTGATCTTGAAGATGGAACTGTGGAAGCAGGCGGTGACAAACTCTTCAGCGTGCGCATGCAGTTTACGCTAAGGGTCTGCTAGACTGGTTAGTGCTCTCGGTTAGCCGGCCGGCGGCTTGGTAAGGCCATCAAATTTCTTGGTGTGTGTGGTTCACGGTCAAGGCACATCATCAACTTGTAGGTAGAGCGCCAATTGTCACTAGGAAGGTGACTTTGGATTGATCTATATATTTATTTTGTAAGATCTTGTTAAATAATGCAATAGAGATGATTGTGACGCGTGTGTAATCATCCTTTTAAAAAACGTAACCTATAAAAAAGATAGCAAAATATATTCTTTTTGAAACTGTCACCGGGGGGAAAGGCTCCCCACCTGAATATATTTCAAAAAAGAAGAGAGAGTTTACAGACTAGAGAAGTCGAGAGGAAAAGAAGTCCCGCCACAAGCCGGCATGGGACTTGTCCTCGGCCTTTCGAAGGCGGTGAGACCAAAGCATGAGATCCGCAATGATTCCCTTAATTACATCATTGGGCGAGACATCAACCTGGCGAAAGGTTTTTGCGTTTCGCGCATCCCAAATTTTTCATATGATGAGAATAAGAATGAAGGGCCAAACCGACCCTGGGAGCCCCGCATGGGCCGGTGGCGACCACAAAGCTGCAAAGGGAGAGGTGCATGGGAGGAACCCAATGGCGTCCCAGATGCTGCGCGAGGCAGGGCAGAGGAAGAACAGGTGGGTTCGGTCTTCCGGCGCAGACGCACATCTAGCACATGAGGAGGAGTCGAGGATGGTCTTCCGATGAAGATTAGCCCTAGTGTTGAGCCGGTCGAGGTAGAATAGCCATCCAAAGACCTGCACCCGGCTTGGCACACGCGAGTCCCAAATGCAAGCCAGAGTGGGGTCGGCGAGTTGTGTAGTCCGGTCTGGCGTTTGCTTCATAGCGGTGCTAATATATTTTTTGGCTTCATAGAGAACCCACTCAGCACGCTAATATCTTTATCTTCGTTGTTTGCATCCCGGCGAAACCGTTGCAACGCACTCTTCGGTGATATAAGATTTAGATGTGTAATACTTATGGCACATCTAGGAATATATATCTTCTAGAAAATCTAGGTATATATATAAAGCACATGATGAAAAGCATGGATTTATTATCTAGTTTTACATTTGAAAACTAGACTTTGCCGGCAGCAGATAATCTGTCGGGATTATTGCTTAATCTCGTGGTAGTAAAGCTTCGCCTTGGCTACAGTTTCTTCGGCTCAGGCCCTTGACGGGAGCACGCAGTTGCCTATCTCTGCAAAGAGTGGAACAAGCAAACATGTACGAAATCATCATTAACAAACAGACTCGTACATTTTGTTTTCGTGAAACTAGAATCATAAATACAAAGCAGATACTCCCTCCTTTCCGGTTTATAAGGTTCAATTTAAAAATCTCACCAACTAAGATAGATGGTGAATGGTGGAATACCTTTTGAAGTTTGCAAAAGCACCCAAATTAATGCTCTTGTTTTCCTCAAAAAAGTATGTTTACCAATGCATTAATTGCATTGCATACATGCATAAATTACATGCATTGGTCAATTTTTTCTTAATACTTGCATGCAATGATTTAATGCACCTTGGAATCTAAACATGTGATGGGAAACAACCAAATTGTGCCTTATAAAATAGGAAAACTAAAATTTTGAGATAAGCACTATAAACCGGAAAGGAGGGAGTAACTTACTTGGTGCCTGCCGGACAATGGTACCAGCACCGGCAAAGTCACACGTTCCGGCGGCCCGGCTATGGCGCTGGTAATAGTCATTGAACGCGAAGGACGCATGGGCGACCTTGGTGTCGGGATCGAAGCACCGTGCTCCAGGTTGGATGTCAGTGCAGTCCGCGCCGTGGCCGCAGGCATAGTCCAGCGCGTTCTGCAGCCGCGCGGCGGCCACCGCCGCGTTCGCCACACACCAGCTTGGGCTCGGGTCGCAGCGGCCTACGCAAGCAATGGAATCGTCATGGCTGGTTTCCTGTGTGGAGCAGATAGTTGTCGTATTCAAGGACTCACCTGATGGTGCCTGGTTGACAATGCTGCCGGCACCGCCGAAGTCGCACGCGCTGCTGGCCCGGCCGTTCTTCTGGTAGTAGTCGTTGAAGGCGTACGACGCGTGCGCCAGCTTGGTGTTGGGCTCGTAGCAGGGCTTGCCTGGCTGGATGGCGCTGCAGTCCGCCCCGTGGCCGCACGCGTAGTCCAGCGCCGCCTGCAAGGCCGCGTCCCCGGCCGTGGCCTTCGCGGTGCAGTATCAGCCTGGACGGCACGAGCGGGCTTTCCGGCCCGCTCGTGGCCCGTTTAGGACCGGCCCGTACGGTCCTAGCCCGATAGAAAAGTGTGCCGGTCCGAGCCCAGAAAAGCAGAGCGAAAAAAGTTCGGTGCGGTCTGGTTTTTAACCGGGCCGACCGAGCGGACCGATGGCGCAAGGCCCAGCCCATCTAATGTAACAGATCGATAGAGGCCCTGCCGAGCACCCCTTCCCCTCGTTCCATCCCCTCCCTCCTCGCTCGATTCCTCCCCCTCCTCACAAACAGAGGCGCCTCCTCCTTTGCTCTATCCCTAACCCTAACCGAAGGCGACGGCGCCGTTGCCCGCGGCTCTCCCTTCACCGACGGCGTCATCTCTTCCGAGTCCGAGCTGGAGGAGCACATCTACGTCGGGGAGGCAGCAAGGCCAGCACGCCGTCGGTCCGTCCTTCCCTGGTTCCTCACCGAGCGCCACGAAGAGGAAAAGGTAATGTGTCCCTAACCTGTAACCCTCGGCCCTCGCCAAACTGAGATGATTCAGAGAAACTTAGATAGGAGATCTGGAGATGTAGTGTTTGGTCAGGAGATAATGGTGATTGGTGAAGGAGAAGGGGAATGAGAGGGGAATTGTGTGATGCTGGTGTTCATTCTCGAACCTGATTTTTCAGCTAAATTCTTAGACACCAGCAGCCGCAGGTTCGAGAATGCCGCTAGTGATCCCCTGGTGCTGCTGTTTTTTTAGATAATGGTCAGGATTCAGGAGATAATTATGTTCATTTTCACTAGTAGTAGATGATTTTCTATGCTACAAAAGCCTGTTCCTGTTCATTTTGTATGATGCAACCTGATTTTGTGCGTATTTTGTTCATACTCGTTCCCTGTGATGTGTACCATGGTCTGAGATATTTGTTGTTTTTGTAACCTGATAATCTGAGTTATGTGCTGTGTTTTGTAGATAATGGTGAAGGAGAAGGGGAATGAGAAGGGAAAGGGTGCTGGTAAGGAGAATGCGAAGGCAAAGGCAAAGGAGAAAAGCGTGAATTACCTAATTAGACAAGATTCGGCGTTGCCTCCGCCGGTTCCGAGGAAGAAGAGGAAGCCTAAGGTGCAGATTAAGAAGGCGAAAGACTTTCCCAATGCCCCAACGGGAGAGTTGATTTGTAGGTTAAAAAACACCATCCACCTCCGAGGCGTCTCCCCGACCGCACCAGTGCTGGCGTGCGTGCCGCGGAAGCCGCTGCCTCTACTATTGTAAGATTGCTTTACTTGATGCTTGATGTAGCCATATTTCCATATAACCATATAGGTGATGCTTGATGCTTATTTGTGTGCTCATGTGTGTTAGGTGGTAGATGACGAGGAGAAGGAGGATGAGGACGAGGACGAGGACGAGGACGTGGACATGGATGAGGATGAGGACAAGGACAAGGACAAGGACGATGAGGAATATGAGGAGCAAAATCTGTTTATAGTCCCACCACAACCGAGTGCTGATATGTCGGATGATGATACATCAGAAGGGTATAAGGAATCAGCTGATGAACTAGAAGGTGACACTATGTCCGAGGAATCACTTGTGCATGTTGTATCTAGTGAGGAGGAGGCAAGAGAAAGGAAAAAGAACAAGAGGCGAAGAGCCAATGCTCCTGTTAGGATGTCATCGGATGTTTGGGCCCATTTTCACAAGGTCAAAGAGCCATCGACGGAGCATCCGGGAGAGATTGTGTTGAAGGCTGTTTGTAATTATTGTCCCAAAAAGAGGTATGCGTATACGCAAGGTGGCAGCACCTCAACTATTGGAAGGCATATCTTAAAATGTGAAGGTTTAAGGAACAAGATCGCTAGGAATGCCATCCAAACAACTCTTGAACTGCGCAAAATCAATGGTCCAACAAGTGCTCCAACAATGCACCCCTCTATTGAGTACAACCAAGGAATCGTCAAGGAGCTTATTGCTAAGATGATATGTGTGCATGAGTATTCATTTAGAATGGTTGAACATGAGTGGTTCAACATTCTGATGAAGTGCATGAATCCAAATTATAAACCCATTGGAAGGAAGGCAATACGAGCCGAGTGCATGAGGGTTTACAAGAACGAAAAAGAGGTGCTGAAATCTCTCCTAAAGGGTGTGAGCTCCATATGTCTAACTACAGATTTGTGGACAAGCAACCAAACCTTATCTTACATGTGTGTGGTTGCACACTATATAGATGGGAATTGGAACTTACAAACCCGTGTGCTTGCTTTCATAGAGTTGGATCCTCCTCACTCTGGAAATGTCATTGCGGATGCTCTCTATGCGGTTGTGCTAGAATGGAATATTGAGACCAAAATTATGTCCGTCACACTTGACAACGCTTCAAACAATGATGGTGCGGTCGATGCTTTGAAGGCCAAGTTCTTGTTCCGGAGAGGTATGATTCTATCCTTGCTGAATATGCTTGCTGTTTTTGCTCATATGCTTGCTGTTTTTGGTCATATGCTTGCTGAATATGCTTGCTCATATGCTATTTTGTGCTCATATGCTATTTTGTGCTCATATGCTTGCTGAATATGCTATTTTGTGCTCATATGCTTGCTGTTTTTGGTCATATGCTTGCTGAATATGCTTGCTCTTTGAGCTCATATGTTTGATGTTTGTGCTCACATGCTTGCTATTTTTGCTCATATGCTTGTTGCTATGCTCATATAGAAGCTCTTTTGTAGGTAAGGACTTCGAAGGCCAATATTTTCATATCCGTTGTTGTGCACACATCCTCAACTTGGTCGTGCAAGATGGGACAGCGATCTTAGATAATTTGATAAACAGCTTGAGAGAGACGGTGAAGTACTTCAAGAGGTCACCTTCTCGTCTCCATGCTTTTGTTGCCACTTGCAAAAGCTTGGGTGTCAAAGTTGGTAATCATTTACACTTGGATTGTAAAACAAGGTGGAGTTCAACCTTTAAGATGATTAGCACTGCCCGTGGATATAAGGAAGCCTTGACCTCTCATGCTGGTTCAAATGCCAACTATGCTTGGGCGCCGACAAACGCAGAGTGGGACATGTATGACCTTATCTCTCCATTACTTGAGAGTTTGGCTGAGGTGACAAAAGCATTTTCAGGAAGCTTATATCCCACTTCGAACATCTTCTACCCATACATTGTTGGTATCAAGCTTGCAATCAAACATGCAATGGCTAGTGACAGTGACCACTACAAGGAAATGGGTGAAGCAATGTTGGAGAAGTTTGACAAATATTGGGAAGAAAAGAACAATGCCATGGTGATCGCAACCATCTTTGATCCTAGGTACACATGCTTGCTGTTTTTACTCCCGTGGTTGCTGTTTTTTTACTCATATGCTTTCTAATTCACTCCAATGCTATCATCTTTGATCCTAGGTACAAGATGGGTTACATAGAGTGGGCCTTTGGAGAACTATATGGAGAAGGAAGTACGAGGTTTAGGACTGAGATCAAAACTGTGGAGAAAGAGTTGGCAGCCTTGTATGACAAATGTGTTGCTCAAAATAAGCGAGCTGGAAATGGAGAAAGCTCATCTTCCTCTACAAACATTCCTAGTATCCCGGTTCAAGCTGGGTACGAGGCCTTCTTATCGTCCCGTTCAACAAGAATATCAAAGAGTGAGTTGAGGAACTACTTAGAGGATGCGGTTGCCCCTCGCGACAAGGCTCTTGATCTTCTTGGTTGGTGGAAAGAGAATGCTCCAAGGTACCCAATGTTGGCCAAGATAGCCAAGAGGTTCATTACTATCCCGGCTACCTCCGTGTCTTCGGAATCTACCTTCAGCACGACCGGAAGGATTTTAGGTATGTCAACTCATACTATTGAACTTTGGATATAAACTTGTCAACTTCTCATCCTCACTCTAGTTTGTCAACTTGTGTCGTATTAGATGACTATAGGAGTTCGTTAAAACCGGTTATGGTGGAGGCATTAGTTTGTGGTGCAAGTTATATCAAGGGTGCTCATGTTGACTTGAATCTGGTGGTATGTTTGCCATCTTTTCCTTACCTTTGCTTTATTTCTTTTTTGGTCTTGTTGTATGTGATGTGAGCATTTGTCTAACTTCCACACTTGTAGCCGAGGGATGAGAATGAAGAGGATGATGTTGAGAACATCAAGTTACCCACTGTGGTGGAGGAGATCAACGATTGGTAACTATTCTTCCTACATGTTTCACTTGTCATACGATACCAAATATTATTTATGTGAATGTTGCTTATCTTACTTGTAGACATTCATCATGTGGATGTTGATCTTGCTATTTTGGAGATGAATGTCAAAGTGATCTTTCTCATGTGAAGGCTACTTTTGCATTTCTGTTATGTTTGTCATGAACTATGAATTGTCACTGCTAGCTTGGAGATGAACCTCTCATTTGTGTTATGTTCAACTTGTCAATTGCCATGGACTTGGAATTGTTAGAGCAAGTTTGTAATCGTGTCGTTCAATGATGATAAGACCTTATGTTTGTGGATGTGATATTGTGCTTAACCTGATTTGTGCCATCTTTCATGTCAAAATCAGTTTGTGGATGTCCAAAAAACAAAGGAAATGCTGTCCAAATTTAGTTATTCTTGCTGTCCAAAATGTCAAAATCAGTTTGTGGATGTGATATTGTGCTTAACCTGATTTGTGGTGCACTTTGGTTTTTGGTCAGGTTAGGGTCGAACGCTTTCTTTCTGTTAGCTAGTTCAGCTCGCGGGTCTAACAGCTTGAGCGAGTCTCGTGCCTCGTCAGTCTGCTCGTTGGATGGCACGAATGCTGTGAATCATGACAGCGAAAGTCAGGTGCCACGAAGCCCTGTTTCCTGTTCTGTAAGTCTGAATAAATAGCAAAGATATACTGTAGAACAGAAAAGCTCTGGAGTGTGTGCAGAATAAAACACTGATGTCTCTCGTTCGTGTGTGTTCGTTCCAAGCCCACCTCGGGTGCTGACAAGCACGTCGGTGAACACACACACGTTGGTGTGCCCCATCTTGTTCCCCAGGAACCCCGAGTCGATCTCGTCATGGCCGTCCCCCACAACTGATGCCTGAATTTGCAGTCAATTGATGCACATACAGTCACCATGATTGCAGTACAAGCTCATCAGTAATCTGAAATTGGAAGCGACGATGTAGGCACGTAGTATGTGCTGATGGTGACGGTGCCGGCCGGCGGCGGAGTTCTCCGGGACGAGCTTGATGTAGGTAGAGACGCTACCATAGATGAACTGCATCTTCGTCTACAGCAAACAGCCGGAGGAGTTGCTCTTCAGGGACAGGGTACGGCACGGACGCACGCACGCTGGGCACACGCGCAGGGCACACACATGCAGGCGCCGGGGCACACGCGCAGCTCACGCCCCGCCCCGCCCCGCCATCGCTCGGTCCCTCGGTCCTGACCGAGCTTTCTCCTCGTCGGTCCGGTTCAGGAAAACAGGCCCGCTGGGCACTTCGGTCCGGTCCGGTCCGGACCGGTCGCGGCCGGTCCAAAGCGCGGCTCGGTCAGGGACCGGACCGGCCCGGACCGTGTCCACCCTGAGTGCAGTAGCTCGGTTGCACGGGGCCGGCACCAGTGCCGCCATGGACGAAGTCGACTTGGTACACGGGCTGCTGGTTCGGGTAGAACAACCCGAAGTCCTGCTCGTCTTCGGGCTTGTTGTCCTCATTGAAGAGTTCGAAGATGTACACGTCAAGATCGGCGTTGGGACGGTGCGGGGTGCCGACAGCACTGGTGGCGAGCCGGTTATATCTGTTTGAGGTGGTGCCGGAGTTACCGCCACGCACTTTTCTCATGAGACCATCGGTGAACGCTTGGGCGTTGGCTCTTGTTCCCACGCCATGGTGGCCTCTGGTTGGGTGGTGAATCTCACCAAGCTTCACCTCCAGTATTCCGCCCCCTGCTGTGAGCTTCCTCATCCCCCCAGCACGCAGGCTGGAGGACGGCAGCTTCTCCATCGCATAGTACACAGCGTCAAGCTGCGCGTCGAGGAGGCTGAAGTACGTTTGCCTGCTATTCCTGTCAAGAATGCCAGCGTTGGGGCGGAACAAGAGATAGTCGATGGACATGCCGGGAGTACTGAGGTACGCAAGGTACGGGTAGATATTCATCATGAGGTACGACCCGGTTTCCTGCAAGAAGTCGACCATGGGGCTCATCACCGACAACGCGATGTCGTCACGGAACGCACCCTCGGAGGGCGGGAACGACGTCTTGAGCGCGTCGAACGCGATGGGCGTGGTCACCTTCACGGCGTCCGCCAGGCCCAGTCGAGCCAGCGCCGCTTGCACCTTCTTCATGGCCGGGACGAGCTGGGAGTTCAACTGACTAGCCTCTTTGAAGACCTCGTTCCCGATCGTCACGCCATTGATCTGCGTGGCCGGGTAGTAGGCCTTCACATTGTTCTGCACCCATTGATCAGCGAAATTTTGGTCCGTGGCAGCGGAGGGCAGCTCCTCGTTGGTTAGCTCCACCGTGACCTTGATGCCGGTGTCGGCCAGCGAGCGCAGCACCGTCGGGTCGGTGTCGTAGATCCTCACCATGGTGATGCTGTTCTTCTTGAGCAGTTGCACCACAGTCGCCGGGTCAGGCAGGTTAGTCGCCATCCTCCCATAGCACACGCCTACCTCACCCCCCTCTGCAGTACGTGCGTGTACAATAAGAAACATCACAATTAAGTCATACACTTCAATGCAAAGGCAATGGTTATCGTTCTTTCTCAAAAATAAAAAGTTATATCATGCACCTACAAGTCTTACTGTTGTATGACTTTGTAAGGTCTTGTGTGAATAATTAATAAAGTGGTTGCATGCATCGTCCAGATGCAGAGGCCGTGTGTCCTTCTCCATTTTTTTAAAAAAATATCATGCACCTACGCCGTATATATGTTTCCAGAAAAACATACGATAATCTTTTTTTTTTACGGGATAACGTCTCCGCGATGATTACCTGCACGGGAGAAGAAGAGCAGCGGCACTGTGATGCCGAGGAGGACGCCCAGAAGGCGACTCGTCAGCGCCATGCCCTCGGTGGTCTGTATAGTGGAGCTAGCTAGCTAGGGCCTTAGGAGACGATGATGATCGAGCTGATGAGTTGGGAATGATTACAGGCGGGCTGGAATTTATAGTCGGCACCAACGGTAAGATGGAGCCATGGAGGTGCTACAACTTTTTTCCTTTGTGCAAGTGACGGCGGCAGCCACAACAAGACGTACGATAGTGCAACCAAAATTGGGGTATATGCAATGCCAATTGTAGCATGCATATACGCCTAACTTGGACTTGGACTGGTCGAGTCGATGAGCTACAACTTGTGCCAGAAGACCCATGCTTGGGTACACCTCCCTTGCCCCTAAATCTAAGAGACGGTCGGATAAATGCTCACTAGTGGCAGTATCCCCGGACCCCGCCCACACAAAATCAATGAAAAGAAACATGCAACGCTCGCCATTTCTCTTATCTTATACAGAAGAATTACATCGCTCACGGACACAAAACCGACGGCTACCTGCCGATAGATGTCTTTCACTGGAAAAAGCACAGAGAACTCCATGCATTTGTCAACACGTGTGGAAAAGACTAGACGCGGGTCAATGCAATAGCTATCACTACCTGTGGGCTGTGGGTGCTTGCACCAATAGCTCATTATTGTTGTCTTGTATTGAAATCGTCGCTTGCAACCGTCTGTTCTGTGCGCCTAGTTGCCCACTTGTAATCTTGCATATCTTCTCATTTATGTAATTATCTTGTACAGCAACCATGGGTTGGGTTGCAACTATCTTTCATGTGCGCCCAATTGCCTCGTAGGGCTCATTGGGCTTACATTTTTTTTAAATCAGACCAATAGAAATGGTAGAGGATTAGGATACCTATTCCGATCCAATCCTGGATATTGATGAGGTCTCGCCACGCAAATGCTAAGAAATCAAAGGAGTTAGGTCAATTTGGACACAATCATATCATCTCATTTCCTGTTTCACATAGTTCTCATCTGCGCTGTTGTGAATGGAACACGTATAAACCTAGGTTTTCATGATTTTTTCAGTTGGTGTAGAAGATCATGTTAATTCTTAATGATACCAGTTGAAGCAGCAAGCGCCTTTTGAAGAAACATCAAATAATATTGGCTTGGCCAATAGTATTCAAATAATTAAATCTTATAAAAACTCAAATAATTCAATCTTATAAAAACTCAAATAATTCAATCTTATAAAAACATAGTGCAAATTAGATGTGAAATTGATTTTTGGACCGCCTAAGTGAAACGAGTGAGACAAAGAGATCGATGGTGGTAATGGCCATCTATCAAGTGCGGCTAGCTCGAAACAGTGCAAGAGATGGCAAGGGTATAGAGGATCCTGTGTAGGTCGCTGACCAGGCCCGAAGGTTGCAGAAGGAGTGGTTGATTATCAAAGAGGCTAGACAGGCCGGTCCCGGCCAATATCGGGAGCACTTGAGTGCGCCGGAGGAGGGTTGGATTAAGACGAATGCTGATGGTGCAATTGGAAGAGTTCCGGGGATGGAGCAGGTGGAGGGATCCTTCGAGATCACCATGGCAACTTTGTGGTAGGAGCTTGTTAGTTTTTCCCATCAGCCTCGAATCCGGAGTTGGTTCACTTGTTGGCATGCAGGAGGGCTATTTAGTTATTTCTTGAATTGGGCTTGCCTATGGTGGTGTTGGAGACGGATGATCAGATTGCGCGAGATCCCGAACGGAGGAGGAGTTGAACAGGTCGGTCTACGGGCCGCTCATTGAGGAGAACAAGGACTAGCTAAGGTCCAGAGAAAGCCTTTAGGTGAAATGGGAAGGGCGAATGGTAAATGAAATGGCACATGTCTTAGCTAAAGTGTATTGTGCCAACGATGTGTGCAAGTCATGGTTGCATGAACCATCAGAGTGTGTATCCGATATCGTAATAGCTGAACGTTATGAATAAATTAAACCGCAAAGTTCCTACTAAAAAAGTCAAATATGTCATTAGACCCTCCTATTGT
This sequence comes from Triticum aestivum, assembly GCF_018294505.1. Lineage (NCBI taxonomy): Eukaryota > Viridiplantae > Streptophyta > Magnoliopsida > Poales > Poaceae > Triticum > Triticum aestivum. Next base: position 678,703,132 of record NC_057795.1, on the reverse strand, counting down.
CGAGTGCAACCTTGCTTGGTAGTGCGGCGTGAAATTACCAAATTTTGTCAGCTCGTGTGGATAAACTAAAGCTAGAGGCCAACCAACAACTAGCGATACTTTTATTGTTTTGTGTCTATGGCGCTAGCTAGTACTCCCTCTGTTCCAAAATAGATGACTCAACTTTGTACTAACTTTAATACAAAGTTGGGTCATCTATTTTAAAATGGAGGGAGTATGTATCTCGTGGAATATCCAGGCCACGTGGTTATGGCTTGCTGGGCAGATTACACAGATGGTGGTTGGCCGGTTGCGCTAGCTAGCTTGTGAATGTCCGTGACACTAGCGGTTATACATCCAAATGCTAGCTACTCACGGGGAAACTTAAGACTCCAAACACATACTACCGATGAACAAATAATTGGCCTCTGCATTTGAACATAGGAGAAAACTACATTATTTCCGGTATCTCAACTAGTATTGACTGAGCATAGTTTCATCCTTCAACTCCGAAACCGTCCAAAACTAATCCACTCAACTGTCTTTTTTCCTTTTACGCACAGTAGTCCCCTCGACTGTCAACTACGAATACCGTTGAACTTTTATCCGCTAGAGTGGTCTTGTGTATTTGCGTCTTATTTATGACCGGTTGGATATATGGCACCGAGGTGTTGGTTTGTATGAGTGTATAGAGCATTCACACTTTGAGATAATGATTTTGAGTGACATGTATTGGTGCAGTTTAGTAAGGTCATGGTGGTGCTACGTCAGTCGGTATGATTGGACAAAGGCATTGTTATGATGAGAAGCTGTGGGTTTATTTTTATTTTGAATTTTATAAAGATCGTTGGAGAGGCTCCTACTAAAAGTGGAGTAGATCTTGTCGTGCTTGGGGAGAAGGTGGTGGGAATTATCAATATTTGGATATTGTGGAATATGTGGAAGCTGGGAGAGAATGGTGGATCTTTAGTGCAAAGGTAGGCATGCTTGCACTCGGTAATGGATGTGTGCTTAAATACATCATGAAGTGGGTTGGACACTCTCACTTGACGCACATGCGATTAACTTATCACTTTAAAAGCGATTATTTGAAGTGCACAAAACCTTAGGCTACAGGTGCCTCATGACAAGCATGGGTAAACATAGCCGCCAAGGAGGAAAAGGAAGACGACCCGGCAACTTGGCGCACGGGACAGACGGCTGCAAAAGCGACGTTTTCCATACAAGGACAACAATGTGTCTATCATGAAAATGAAGCACCCGGCCCTGCCTCAAGCAGCGCTAAGTGCTGCATTGACCGGCGTCTTCCCTAGTCTTTTCCACATGTGTTGACAAAATGGTGGAAAGTAGCAGGAAGCAAGAGCATGGGGTTCTCTGCGTTTGATCCAGGCATCATACTGCCACTTGTTTCGTGCCGGCGAGCATCGGGTGTAGAAGACAAGAGAAAGGGCCCCGTGGCCGGGATACCGCCACCAGTGAGCATTTTGGCCCCGTGCCTGTCCAAGCTTGCATGTCTCTTCGGTGTATCAAAGGCGTCCCGACTAGGCCAGTCCAAGTACAAGTTAGGCACGGCCGGCAACATGGATGCTGAAAATTTGGTTGCCCCCCTCTCATCCCCTCGCCACGGCGTCCCCCCCCCCCCCCCCCCCCGCGGGCGACTCGGGCGGAGGCTCCTGCCCTCCCCCGCCCTCGCCGCCGGCCGAAGCCGCCGGGGCAAAGTGAGGGAGTTCTGGATTAAGGGGTCCTCGGACAGCAGGACTATATAGTTTGGCCGGACTGTTGGACTATGAAGATACAAGATTGAAGACTTCGTCCCGTGTTCGGATGAGACTCTCCTTTGCGTGGAAGGCAAGCTTGGATATTCGGATATGTAGATTTTCTTCTCTGTAACCGACTCTGTGTAACCCTAGCCCCCTCCGGTGTCTATATAAACCGGAGGGTTTAGTCCGTAGGACAACAACAACAATCATAATCATAGGGTAGCTTCTAGGGTTTAGCCTTTACGATCTCGTGGTAGATCAACTCTTGTAATACTCATATCATCAAGATCAATCAAGTAGGAAGTAGGGTATTACCTCCATCGAGAGGGCCCGAACCTGGGTAAAAACATTGTGTCCCCTGCCTCCTGTTACCATTAGCCTTAGATGCACAGTTCGGGACCCCTACCCGAGATCCGCCGGTTTTGACACCGACATTGGTGCTTTCATTGAGAGGTCCACTGTGTCGTCGCGATAAGGCTTGATGGATCCCTCGATCATCTTCAACGATGCGGTCCAGGGGGAGGTTTTCCTTCCCTGACAGATCTTCGTATTCGGCGGCTTCGTTCTGCGAGCCAACTCGCTTGGCCATCTAGAGCAGATCGACAGCTACGCCCCTGGCCATCAGGTTAGGTTTGGAAGCTTAAACTATACTGCCGACGTCCGCGGAGACTTGATCTTCGACAGATTCGAGCCCATGACAGATGCACCGAACAGTCACGACAGACATGACTCTGATCTGCCGTCGAACAGTATTCGGCAGATCACACCCGCATTGGCGCCGGGAATCAATCCGGAGCAGATCGTGCCTTCCGAGGACGGGTGGATGGACCCCGCCACGGAGGCCGCACACTCATCGGCGTCGGAGCCGAACACTGATCCCACTGAGGGAGTCCTGGATTAAGGGGTCCTCGGACAGCCGGACTATATACTTTGGCCGGACTGTTGGACTATGAAGATACAAGATTGAAGACTTCGTCCAGTGTCCAGATGGGACTCTCCTTTGCGTGGAAGGCAAGCTTGGATATTCGGATATGTAGATTTCCTTTTCTGTAACCGACTCTGTGTAACCCTAGCCCCCTCAGGTGTCTATATAAACCGGAGGGTTTAGTCCATAGGACAACAACAATCATAATCATAGGCAAGCTTCTAGGGTTTAGCCTCTACGATCTCGTGGTAGATCAACTCTTGTAATACTCATATCATCAAGATCAATCAAGCAGGAAGTAGGGTATTACCTCCATCGAGAGGGCCCGAACCTGGGTAAAACATCGTGTCCCCTGCCTCCTGTTACCATCATCCTTAGACGCACAGTTCGGAACCCCCTACCCGAGATCCGCCGGTTTTGACACCGACATTGGTGCTTTCATTGAGAATTCCACCGTGCCGTCGCGATAAGGCTTGATGGCTCCCTCGATCATCCCCAACGATGCAGTCCAGGGGGAGGTTTTCCTTCCCGGACAGATCTTCATATTCGTCGGCTTTGTACTGCGGGCCAACTCGCTGGGCCATCTGGAGCAGATCGATAGCTACGCCCCTGGCCATCAGGTCAGGTTTGGAAGCCTAAACTATACCGCCGACATCCGCCGAGACTTGATCTTCGACGGGTTTGAGCCCATGTCAGGTGCGCCGAACAGTCACGACAGACATGGCTTTGATCTGCCGTCGGACAGTATTCGGGAGATCGTACCCGCGTTGGCGCCGGGAATCAACCCGGAGCAGATCGTGCCTTCTGAGGACGGATGGATGGACCCCGCCACGGAGGCCGCACACTCATCGGCGTTGGAGCCAAACACTGACTCCACCTCCTGTGAAAGGGGTGTTATCGGACCCCCAGACTCTTCCCCGGTTGCAGAATCCGAACCGCGTGCGTCCGTGCCTATCGAATCAGATTGGGCACCCATCATGGAGTTCACCGCCGCGGATATTTTTCACCACTCACCCTTGGGTGATGTGCTGAACTCATTAAGGTTTCTGTTTTTGTCAGGCGACTCTTGGCCGAACTATGTTCGGCTCGAGTGGGGAGCGGACGACAAAGAAATTCGTCCCCCACCCACCACCCACTTTATAGCCACTGTCGATGACTTAACCGACGTGCTTGACTTCGACTCCAAAGACATCGACGGTATGGACGACGATGCAGGAGAAGAACAGAAACCACCGCCTATAGGACGCTGGACCGCCACCTCCTCATATGATATTTATATGGTGGATACCCCTAAAGAAAACAATGGCGATGAGGCAGCGGAAGATAACCCCTTGGGGAAGCAATCTAGACAACGGCGTCATCGGCGCCGCTCCAAGCCCCACCATAGCAAAAATAGTGATACCGGCACAAGGGATAACAATCCGAACGGTGCCGAAGACGAATACAATCCTGCCCAGCTAGGCTTCGAGCTGGCCGAGCAAGAGGAGGGGCAAACTAGCTCTAAAGAATAGGCAAAGGATGGAGAATCAGAGGACGATAACTACATGCCTCTCTTCGAAGACGAGGTGAGCCTTGGCGATGAAGAATTCATCGTGCCCGAGGACCCCGTCGAGCAGGAGCGCTTCAAACGCCGGCTTATAGCCACTGCAAAAAGCGTGAAGAAAAAACAGCAACAACTTCAAGCTGATCAAGATCTGCTAACTGATAGATGGACCGAGGTCCTGGCTACCGAGGAATACGGACTCGAGCGCCCTAGCAAAAGCTACCCAAAGCGCGGGCTGCTACCTCAACTCGAGGAGGAGGCCTTAAAGCCCACGCTACCAACGCATGATGCGGCTGACCGCCATCCTGTGGCCGCGACAAAACGGCGTACCAGCCCGAAGTCCAGACCACACCCCGCCGCCAATCAAACGATAATACCAAGGCCCGGGGCTACACGAAGGACCTGCGAGATGTATTGAAAGACAAAGCAGGACAGTCAAGATCGATTTACGGATCACGGGGACGCGCCCCAACGCGTGACGAGGATCGTCACGCCGAATACACTAACAAATCTGGCCGGGCCGAATACAGTGAAGCCCGGCACAGAGGCGCTGCACATCCCCTATGCTTCATTGATGAAGTAATGGAGCATGAATTCCCTGAGGGATTTAAACTCATGAACATTGAATCATACGATGGTACCACAGACCCCGCGGCATGGATAGAAGATTTTTTCCTCCACATTCACTGTCACGACCGGTTTTCCAATAAAATGTTTATTGAGAAACCGACCTTTTGATTCCAGTATGAGGAAAATCCTCCTGACTGGTAGACAAATTCTTGATACAATAAGCCAGTGGTATTGTAATATATTACAGGGTCGAGCTGGGGATGCTCAACAATTTATTACAAGCACACCAATAATTATACATAATGGCGGATATGACACAATGGAGTGGGGTGGCTTACTACTGACTCGAGAATAAAGTGGTGGTGGAATATCACAGTGGAGTGGATAATATGACTCCTAAACTGGCAACTCATCGAGCGTCGAGGTGAGGCTCGATGTATTTATTTGGGTAGCGGAAGCGGATATAACACAGTGACCAAATCCAGGGTCGCACGAGACTGACTGGGACTCCTCTAGGCATCGGACTCGCTATTGAACTCTTCATCCATGAGATCGCCTTTGTCAGCATCTGGCCAAATCAACAAGCCAGGTGAGTACTTTGAAAGTACTCGCAAGACAGTTCGGACATAAGATATAACAAATGCATGCATGAATGCGTCATGAGCAATTAGTAATGCACATTCAAATGATGAACTAGCACGACATTATTAAATAAGGAAGTCAGGCGGTAGTCCTCCCGAAATCCACAAAAATAACTGAAAACCGATCGGGTGTCTGAAGCGACGCCTCGAAGGGTGAACAAATAAATAAATCATGCCGCAGTCGGGCGTCTAAGCGACACCACATAAAGGGCTTATATCAAAAGTAAAAGACATGCGTGCCACAATCGGACATCGGAGCGACATCACAGAGAGGGCTTATATTGAAAGTAAATAATAGGTGTGCCACAGCCGGACGTCTGAGCGACATCGCAGAAAGGGCTTATACCGAAAGAAAGATAACAAGCATGCCACAGTCGGACGTCTGAGAGACATCGCAGAAAGGGCTTATACTAAAAGTAAATAACAAGTGTGCCACAGTCGGACGTCTGAGCGACATCGCAGAAAGGGCTTATATCAAAAGTAAATAACGAGTATGCCACAGTCGGACGTCTGAGCGACATCGCAGAAAGAGCTTAAATTCATTATTCATATCTGTTAACTTGCAAGAAATAGTGCTCATAGGAAAATATTCAACACATGATAACAAACGGGTTAGTTCATCCACAGGAAATAAACATTTAACCGGACTTAACACTCATGTGGTTCTCCAGAGTTTCTGTCAGCAAGACTGACACTTGACGGAAGAAAATGAGCACGGTACTTGGACATGGATAAGATGATTTCAAGGATTTTTGACTCTGCAGAGTTTGTACTAAATTGCCCACAGCCAACGGATTTCCGTAGTCATAAGGACTATTTCCGTTTACGGTATTTCGGAAGAAACACATCTAACCAGTACACACCCATCCCACCTCACGTTGCCAGGAATCACCCTAGACAGCGTTCAAGAAAAACTTTGAGACGGGGAGATCACAATCTCGAATAGCATGGGATCAAATTTATATACGCGCGCTCTAAGGGGTGCCCCCCTCTCGGTCCCAACCGGAAACACCCATGCCCCCTGACCGGATGATAGGCTTTAATCCAGGGCCATGGAACCCTCATCCCGGCCTCTCGATTTGGTGTGTACCAGGAAAGCGGTTTGCAACTTACTAAGCCGTATCCCTTGCGGAAAACATGTGGTAGTACGGAAAGGGAAAATGGACGGGAACTAGACTGATTCATGTTGACACTGATCAAATGGTCTGGCATAAGACTGGCATGCTACAACACTGCCATCTTATTCATTCTCATGCCATCACATGGCCATGCAAACTCATATCCAACAACTTATCGATCTTCGAAACTTACTTGCCTCAACTTTGCATGTAATATGACATTCATCGAGATGCTCATGATCATGCCATGCAACTACTTAATGCAAACATGCCAAGACACTTATCATATCAAAAGTTCAAACATGCTTGCCTGGTTCGGAGTAGTCGGAGCCTAGCTCGGTAAAGTTTGCGGTTCCGTCACCTCCTTCGGTATCTACGGTATACATAAATACACGCACTATTGTAAATACCGTGAGGTATACAAAAGTATTTCAAATATTTTTCAAATAAACCTGATAAAAAACTAGACAAAATTTTAAAGAGGACAGAAAAAGAATCAATCAAAAATCCTTCTCTGTTTAAAAGTTATAAGGGTTTTAGTCCAGGGACCTTTTTGTAATGAAACAGAAACTTCCCAGGGGGCTGAACAAAAAAGACCAGAGAAAACGTTTCAGACTGAAAGCGTATTTGCCCGAGTACGTTTTCAGAAAACGGTTCGAAAAAAAAGAACAGAGAGGCTGACGGGCGGGTCCCACCCGTCAGGTTTGAAAATTCAAACGGGGAGACAGAGCTCGTCGGCGCCCGAGAGCTGCGGTGGTCGCCGGCGGCGATCCACGGCGAGGCAGGGGGATCGGGTGGTACCTCCGAGCTCAGCATATCCTTCCGCGTCGGTGGGTGGTGGTGGTGGTCGCCGGCGAGCACTACGTCGACGGCGGCCCTTTCTCCGGCGGACGGCGGCTCGGGTGGAGTTGGATCTCGCCGGGGAGGGCTGCGAAGGTCAAATCGAGGCTTGGGTTAGCTCACTGGGTGCTCCAGGAGGCTACTGACGCGGTTTGGGCGTCGGAGATGGCCTCACCGGAGTGAATTGAGATGGTGGCCGAGGCGGATCGGGGCGGCCGGAGTTGGGGGAGGAGACCTCCTCGAGGTCCTCCTAGTGGCCTGGCGGGGTGTCTGTGGGGTGCCGTGGTGGTGCGTGCTCAAGGGCGAGCCGAGGTCCCTTTTTATAGGCGATCCGAGGCGGTGGCCGTGAACGGAGTTCTCCGGCGATGGTTACAGCGGCGCAGAGCTTGGTCGGGGAGGTTTAGGGAGTTGGGCATCAACGTGGAGTTCCACTGGTTCCGTTTTGACGCTAAACGAGTTTGGATTAGGAGTCCTGGGTGGATTCGACGGAACGGGGCGGCGCGGGCCCGTCGGCGGCAGAGGGCGCGCCCTGTGCTTGCCGGGCCACGGCGACAGTGCTGCGGGGGTGCGCTGGCGTGCATGAGGCCACGCGGAGGGCTAGGGGGCGTTGGGAGGCGCCGGACGGCGTGGCGAGCTGGCTCTGGCCCCGTTGGCCGCCACGGGTGGTTCTGCCACCGCAGAAGCTGCCAACGCCGGCGATGCTCGCCGCCACCGACACCTGCACCCGTCCAAGAGGGTGTGCGGTGCTCTGGCCAGGGAGCAAAGGCCGTGCGCAACGCGCCAGGGCGCACGGTGGATCGGTGACAATACTCTGACGAAAACGACACTGAATCTCTCTCTGAAACATTGAACTTTCTGAAAGTGCATAGCAACAGTGCCGGCCAGGTGTTCGACGAAATGATTTTGGTATGTGGGAAATTCTCCTTGAGCTGATTTTTGGTGGGGTGGTCTCTCATTGCAACTGGGGGCTGCCTGAATTTTGGTAGAATTTTTGGAGAAGAGGAGATATGAATTTCACCAAATTTGACAAATCTGGTCCAAATTTGCAGAGGCTGAAACTTGAAAATTTTGAAAAGAGGAAGAGTGGATCTTGATGGTTCTAGGTTGTGGGTGTTAAGAACTATCCAGAGAAGTTGGTTTGAGATCAAAACTCAAAGGAATTCAGGTACTTGCTTTGTAAATCACCTAGGCTTAGAATAAATGACATAAATGATTTGGGGAATAAAACAAATGAAATAATATCCAAAAATGGGTTGAACTTGTTGGTACAGAATGTTTGGATTGCCCCAAAGCATAGGGAGGGGTTTTGGGAGGATTTACCACAAGAGGTATGGTAAAACCATGAATTGTTTCAATATAAGAGAGGTCCCAAAACTCCTAGGGTTTTTCTTAAAAGAAAATAAATCCCAAAATTTTTTTTTGAGAAGGGGACAAACAAAAGAAAGGTTTTTAATAACCAAACACTAGGGTTGAAGAAGATGCTAAAATTAAAATCCTTGCCAAGGGGGAAAAAGTTTTGAGATAGAGGTTTAAAAAAAATTTAAATGACCTTCTTCAAATCCAACAAAGTTTTTTTTTTTGAAAACCAAATGAAAATTTTTGGAGTGTCACATTCACATGGCACGCGGAGATGATCTACATGCCATCAAGTACCTCCCACTAAAACTAAAGGGACCAGCTCGGCATTGGCTGAATAGCTTGCCGGCAAACTCCATCGGGAGTTGGGAGAACCTGGCAGACGCATTCTTGACAAGTTCCAGGGCACTTACATGCGACCACCAGACGCTGATGATCTAAGTCACATAACCCAGCAGCCCGGAGAGTCAGCCAGGAAATTTTGGACCCGGTTCCTAACCAAAAAGAACCAAATTGTTGACTGTCCGGATGCCGAAGCCCTAGCGTCCTTTAAGCATAACATCCGTGACGAATGGCTTGCCCGACATCTCGGTCAGGAAAAGCCAAAGTCCATGGCAGCACTCACAACACTCATGACCCGCTTTTGCGCGGGCGAGGATAGTTGGTTGGCCCGTAGCAACAATACAGCAAGCAATCCGGGCACATCGAAAGCTAAGGATAGCAACGACAAATCACGGCGCAACAAACACAAGCGCCGCAAAAACGGTGATAATGCCGAAGACACGTCAGTCAATGCCGGATTCAGCGGCTCCAAGTCCAGTCAGCGGAAGAAACCATTCAACAAGAACAATTCAGGCCCGTCAAGTTTTGACCGCAGACTCGACCGTCCATGCCAAATTCATGGCACCCATGGAAAACCAGCCAACCACAGCAATAGAGAATGCTGGGTCTTCAGACAAACCGGCAGGTCAGACGCCGAAAACAAGGGCAAGGGGTCTCAAAGCGATGACGACAACGACGAGGAACCCCGATCACCGAATATAGGAGGAAAGATGAAATTCCCTTCCCAGGCGAAAACGGTGAATATGATACGCGCAAGCCACATTCCCAAGTGCAAACGTGCACTATGGGAGGTCTATACAATCGACCCAAAGTTCAACCCATGGTCCTCTTGCCCGATCACCTTCGATCGCAGTGACCACCCCACCAGCATCCGTCATAGCGGTTCGGCCGCATTGGTCCTCGACCCCATCATCGACGGATTCCACCTCACACAAGTCCTTATGGACGGAGGCAACAGCCTGAACCTGCTCTACCAGGATACAGTGCGCAAAATGGGCATCAACCCCTCAAGGATCAAACCCACAAAAACCACCTTTAAAGGTATAGTACCAGGTGTAGAGGCCTGTTGCACGGGCTCAATCACACTGGAAGTGGTTTTCGGATCTCCGGACAATCACCGTACCGAAGACTTAGTCTTCGACATCGTCCCCTTTCGCAGTGACCATCAGGCACTACTCGGATGAACCGCATTCGCTTGGTTCAACGCGGTGCCACATTATGCCTACCGTAAATTAAAGATGCCCGGTCCACGCGGTGTCATCACGGTTAATGGCAGGTCCAAATTCCCCCTCACGGTCGAAGAGGCTACTACCGCTCTAACAGCAAGAACAACAGATGGCACCTTACAGTCGAACCTCGAGTCGAAGGCCAAGCTCTCGGACACCACCAAAGGAGTCCGAACTACTGCGCGGCATGATAGCCCGGCCCGCCCGGAGATTAATTAAAAACACTCCAAAAAAGAATAATACAAGCCACAACCTGCGGCTCAACCGCCAGGTGGCGCAAAACCATTTCTTACATTTTCTTTACAGGTTCACCTCTATGTAGGCCAGGACGGAGGGCGTGGGAACAGTTCGAGCGCATCAGGGAACCTCTAGATATTCCCCTATAATCGTCCGACTACACCATGGATCCGAACACAACTTTCCGCACGCCCGGTATCAGCAGGTTTTGCAGTCATATTTCTTTTGATCACATCATTTGTACTCATACGCATTGACATATTACTCAAATATAACATGTGGATTTATGTGACACTCACTTACTCCCGGGCATACCAACGCAACATAATAAATTGATCCCATAATAGTTTCCCTTTTTGTGTCGAGCGATAATCCCTAAAGTATTCACGTTGATCCAACGTGCCTCCCATTATAAAGTTGGATGGGGTTTGCTCAGGATTATCAAAGTAGTACATAATATCTTGAACATAATGAGCATCGGGGGTTTTAGGAGTTACCCCATCTCTATGATTAGCAAGTACACCTAATTTTTTTGGTATTTTGCGTTCCATATCCATAACTAAAGATAGAGAACAACTAAGAACAGCAAATAAAAATTACTTAGTGATAAAGCAAACAAGCACACACAAGAATATTCACCCCACGCTATGACTCCCCGGCAACGACGCCAGAAAAAGGTCTTGATAACCCGCAAGTATACGGGATAGTTGTAACCTCTTTTGATAAGTAAGAGTGTCGAACCCAACGAGGAGCTAAACATAGAACAAATACTCTCTCAAGTCCTATCGGCCACTGATACGACTCTACGCACGCTTGACGTTTGCTTTACCTAGAACAAGTATGAAACTAGAAATACTTTGTAGGTGTGATAGGATTGGTTTGCAAGATAATAAAGAACACGTAAATAAAAAGTAGGGGCTGTTTAGATAAAGAAACAATAAAGTAAATATAGTGAGTATGGAAAAGTGGTGGTAGGATTTGTGAAATTGTCCCTAAGCAATTGACTACGTTACTAGACCAGTAATCACTATTGCAATTCTATTTGAGGGAGAGGCATAAGCTAACATACTTGCTCTACTTGGATCATATGCACTTATGATTGGAACTCCAGCAAGCATCCGCAACTACTAAAGATTCATTAAGGTAAAACCCAACAATAGCATTAAAGTATCAAGTCTCCTTTATCCCATACGCAACAACCTACTTACTCGGGTTTGTGCTTCAGTCACTCACGCAACCCACTATAAGAGAATCATGAACGCATTGCAACACCCAACAGCAGGAATCCCTCACACTTGCGCGGCATGGAGGGAACCATAGGACAGCACCAATAATAAAACATGCAACTCAAACCAATCATAGCAATTCATCAATCACCAATAGGACAACGAAAATCTACTCAGACATCATAGGATGGCAACACATCATTGTATGATAATATGAAGCATAAAGCACCATGCTCAAGTAGAGGGTACAACGGGATGCGGGAGAGTGGACCCCTGAATATAGAAGGGGGAAGGTGATGGAGATGTTGGTGAAGATGATGGAGGTGTTGGTGAAGATGATGGAGGTGTTGGTGAAGATCGCGGTGATGATGATGGCCCCCAGCAGCGCTCCGGCGCCATCGGAAGCAAGGGGGAGAGAGCCCCCCTTCTTCTTCTTCTTCCTTGACCTCCTCCCTAGATGGGAGAAGGGTTTCCCCTCTGGTCCTTGGCTCCCATGGCTTGGGAGGGGCGAGAGCCCCTCCGAGATTGGATCTATCTCTCTGTTTCTGCGTTCTCTGATTCTGCCCCTTCACCATTTCCTTTATATCTGGAGATCCGTAACTCCGATTGGGGTGGCCCATGAGAGTGCCAGGCGCGCCCAGGGGGGTGGGCGTGCCCCCTGTCTCGTGGCCACCTCGGACACTGTTTCGCGTTAATTCTTCCTCCAGAAAATCCCAAATATTCCAAAATAATTCTCCGTCCGTTTTTATCCCGTTTGGATTCCGTTTGATATTGGTGTTCTACGAAACATAAAACATGCAACAAACAGGAACTGGCACTGGGCACTGGATCAATATGTTAGTCCCACAAATAATATAAAAAGTTGCCAAAAGTATATGAAAGTTGTAGAATATTGGCATGGAACAATCAAAAATTATAGATACGACGGAGACGTATCAGCATCCCCAAGCTTAATTCCTTCTCGTCCTCGAGTAGGTAAATGATAAAAAAAGATAATTTTTGATGTGGAATGCTACCTAGCATAATCTTAATCATATGTCTAATCATGGCATGAATATTAAGACACGAGTGATTCAAAGCAATAGTCTATCATTTGACATAAAAAAATAATACTTCGAGCGTACTAATAAAGCAATCATGTCTTTTCAAAACAACAAGGCCAAAGCATGCTTATCCCTACAAAATCATATAGTTTGGCCATGCTTCATTTTCGTCACACAAAATGCCCCCATCATGCACAACCCCGATGACAAGCCGAGCAATTGGTTCATACTTTTTAACGCGCTTCAGTTTTTCAACCCTCACGCAATACATGAGCGCAAGCCATGGATATAGCACTATAGGTGGAATAGAATATAATGATGGAGGTTATGTGGAGAAGACAAAAAAGGAGAAAGTCTCACATCGACGCGGCTAATCAATGGGCTATGGAGATGCCCATCAATTGATGTCAATGCGAGGAGTAGGGATTGTCATGCAACGGATGCACTAAGAGCTATAAGTGTACGAAAGCTCAACAAAAAGAAACTAAATGGATGTGCATCCAACTTGCTTGCTCATGAAGACCTAGGGCATTTGAGGAAGCCCATCGTTGGAATACACAAGCCAAGTTCTATAATGAAAACTCCCACTAGTATATGAAAGTGACAACATAGGAGACAATCTATATGAAGAACATGGTGCTACTCTGAAGCAGAAGTGTGGTAAAAGGATAGTAACATTGCCCCTTTTTTTCTTTTTTCTTTTTTTTCTTATTTTCTTTTTTTGGTGGGCTTCTTTGTCCCCCTTTTTTATTTAGGCTTCTTTGGCCTTTCCTTTTTATTATTTTTTTTCCTTTTTTTGGGGCAATGCTCTACAATGATGATCATCACACTTTTATTTACTTACAACTCAGTATTACAACTCGATACTAGAACAAAGATATGACTCTATATGAATGCTGCCGGCAGTGTACCAGGATTTGCAATGATCTAGCGTAGCAATGACATCAAAAAATGGACAAGCCATGAAAACATCATGCTAGCTATCTTACGATCAAGCAAAGCAATATGACAATAAATGCTCAAGTCATGTATATGATGATGATGGAAGTTGCATGGCAATATATTTCGGAATGGCTATGGAAATGCCATGATAGGTAGGTATGGTGGCTGTTTTGAGGAAGATATAAGGAGGCTTATCTGTGATAGAGAGTATCATATCACGGGGTTTGGATGCACGGGCGAAGTTTGCACCAACTCTCGAGGTGAGAAAGGACAATGCACGGTACCAAAGAGGCTAGCAATGATGGAAAGGTAAAAGTGCGTATAATCCATGGACTCACATTAGTCATAAAGAACTCATATACTTATTGCAAAAGTTTATTAGCCCTCGAAGCAAAGTACTACTACGCATGCCCCTAGGGGGATAGATTGGTAGGAAAATACCATCGCTCGTCCCCGACCGCCACTCATAAGGAAGACAATCAAAGAAACACCCCACGCTTCAAATTTGTCACAGAACGGTTACCATACGTGCATGCTACGGGACTTGCAAACCTCAACACAAGTGTCTCTACAATCCACAACCACCCACTAGCATGACTCTAATATCACCATCTTTATATCGCAAAACTATTGCAAGGAATCAAACATATCATATTCAGCGATCTACAAGTTTATGTAGGATTTTATGACTAACCATGTGAATGACCAATTCCTATCATCTCTCTAAATTGATATAAGTGAGCACGAGAGTTTAATTATTTCTACAAAAGATATGCCCACGCTCTAATAAATATAAGTGAAGCAAAAGAGCATTCTACAAATGGCTGTTTTCTATGTGAAGAGAAACAGGCAATCCAAACTTCAAATGATATAAGTGAAGCACATGAAGCATTCTATAAAGCCATACTCAAAAGATTTAAGTGAAGTGCAATGAGCATTCTATAAAACAACCAAGGACTATCTCATACCAGCATGGTGCATAAAATAAAAGTGAAAACTAAATCCAAAAGACGCTCCAAGACTTGCACATATCGCATGAACGAAACGAATTCGAAAACATACCGATACTTGTTGAAGAAAGAGGGGATGCCTTTCGGGTCATCCCCAAGATTAGACGCTTGAGTCTCCTTGAATATTTACTTGGGGTGCCTTGGGCATCCCCAAGCTTGAGCTCTTGCCTCTCTTCCTTTTCCACATATCGAGACCTCCTCGATTAGATACTTCATCCACACAAAACTTCAACAGAAAACTCGGTAAGATCCGTTGGTAAAATAAAGCAAATCACCACTCTAAGTATTGTAGCAAACCAATTCATATTTTGTTTTTGCATTGTGTCTACTGTAATATAACTTTTCCATGGCTTAATCCACCAATATAAATTGATAGATTCATCAAAACAAGCAAACTATGCATCAAAAACAGAATCTGTCAAAAACACAACAGTCTGTAGCAAACTGAACATCCACCATACTTCTGATACCCCAAAACTTCTACCGCAATTACAAAAAATAAACAAGTTGTACAGCAAGACATTGCAAAAGGAATCATAACCATTTGACTCTCTAGTTAAAAATGTAAAATCGCGCATTCAGCCAAAGTTTCTGTCCTGCACCGTACAAACCAACAAGCATTGTAAACATCCTGAAGACAAACATTCGCACATTATTTTTATAATACAATGGAATTATACAAGGGGATAATTATTTTTGTTGAAAATTTTCTGCAATTAAGATTCACAAAGTTTCCATGAGCATGAACAAAGTTCAAGGAGCTCTCCCACTTCAACAATGCTTGTCTTTCTCAGTTTCACTTTCCTTTTTGAGAAGTATTTAGGTTCCCCTCTTTATTTTTGTATTTTTAAACTATATAAAAGCACTCAACAGAAATAAATGACTCTCTAAAACTTCCGGGTTGTCTCCCTGGCAGCGCTTTCTTTAAAGCCATTAAGCTAGGCATAAAGTGCTCAAGTAATGGATCCACCCGGATCCCAAGGTATATCAAAGCCAATTTTAATTAACAATGATTTGTAATTTATTAGTGAGCACAAAGTAACATATATCAAGCAAGAAGGAAGTCTAACTCTCTTCCTATGCATCGGCATGTCACAAAAGAACAATTCATGCACACCAAGTAAAGGCCAATGCATAGTATAAGCAGTTTCTTGCAATTTCATAGTATGGGAAACATAGAGAAGTGGAGAAATAGTTCCTCTCTCATAATAATTGCAAGTAGGAGCAGAAAGCACATGCATATTATATCTATCAAAATCATCATGTGTAATAATAAAATGCAACCCATCAATATAATCCTTAATAAGCACAAACTTCTTCGATATAGTGTAGTTGGGAGAATTCAAAAAGATAATAGGACTATCATGCGTGGGTGCAATAGCAACAATTTCATGTTTAACATAAGGAACTATAGCAAGTTCATCTCCATAAGCATAATTCATATTGGCATCTTGGCCACAAGCATAGCAAGCATCATAAAAAAGGGATATTTCAAGAGAATCAACGGGATCATAGCAATCATCCTTCGGTAAGCACGAAGGGGAATTAAACAATGTATGAGTTGAAGAGTTACTCTCATTTGAAGGTGGGCACGGGTGATCAATCCGCGCTTCCTCCTTTTGTTCTTCGCTCTCCACGTCATCTTTTTCATCCAATGAGCTCACAGTTTCATCAATTTCTTCTTCCATAGCTTCCTGCAAAATATTAGTCTGGACAGGGGAGACTTTCTCAATAAAAGCGTTAATATAGTAATTGTATTCATAATTTTCATAGCAATATCTAAGTATAGCAAGATTTTCAGGCCTATAAACATCATCATCAAAAGCTTCATACTTTTCAAACAAAGATTCAATTTCATAAGCAGCCTTAAAAGCAACAAATTCTTCTATTTGTTCCACATCATAGTAATCATATATACCATTAGCATAAGAAGCTAAGGTTTCATTATCATTAAATTTGCATGAAAAGGGAAGGTGTGGAGCCTTCATCCTAGAGCAACAGGTAATATCATATCTCAAGCATAGATCCTGGACATACCAACGCAACATAATAAATTGATCCCATAATAGTTTCCCTTTCTGTGTCGAGCGATAATCCCTAAAGTATTCACATTGATCCAACGTGTCTCCCATTATAAAGTTGGATGGGGTTTTCTCAGGATTATCAAAGTAGTACATAATATCTTGAACATAATGAGCATCGGGGGTTTTAGGAGTTACCCCATCTCTATGAGTAGCAAGTACACCTAATTTTTTTGGTATTTTGCGTTCCATATCCATAACTAAAGATAGAGAACAACTAAGAACAGCAAATAAAAATTACTTAGTGATAAAGCAAACAAGCACACACAAGAATATTCACCCCACGCTATGACTCCCCGGCAACGGCGCCAGGAAAAGGTCTTGATAACCCGCAAGTATACGGGATAGTTGTAGCCACTTTCGATAAGTAAGAGTGTTGAACCCAACGAGGAGCTAAAGGTAGAACAAATACTCTCTCAAGTCCTATCGGCCACTGATACGACTCTACGCACGCTTGACGTTTGCTTTACCTAGAACAAGTATGAAACTAGAAATACTTTGTAGGTGTGATAGGATAGGTTTGCAAGATAATAAAGAGCACGTAAATAAAAAGTAGGGGCTGTTTAGATAAAGAAACAATAAAGTAAATATAGCGAGTATGGAAAAGTGGTGGTAGGAGTTGTGAAATTGTCCCTAAGCAATTGACTACGTTACTAGACCGGTAATCATTATTGCAATTCTATTTGAGGGAGAGGCATAAGGTAACATACTTTCTCTACTTGGATCATATGCACTTATGATTGGAACTCTAGCAAGCATCCGCAACTACTAAAGATTCATTAATGTAAAACCCAACCATAGCACTAAAGTATCAAGACCCCTTTATCCCATACGCAGCAATCTACTTACTCGGGTTTGTGCTTCAGTCACTCACGCAACCCACTATAAGCGAATCATGAACGCATTGCAACACCCAACAGAGGGAATCCCTCACGCTTGCGCGACATGGAGGGCACCATAGGACAGCACCAATAATAAAACATGCAACTCAAACCAATCATAGCAATTCATCAATCACTGATAGGACAACGAAAATCTACTCAGACATCATAGGATGGCAACACATCATTGGATAATAATATGAAGCATAAAGCACCATGTTCAAGTAGAGGGTACAGCGGGATGCGGGAGAGTGGACCGCTGAATATAGAAGGGGGAAGGTGATGGAGATGTTGGTGTAGATGATGGAGGTGTTGGTGAAGATCGCGGTGATAATGATAGCCCCCGGCAGCGCTCCGGTGCCACCGAAAGCAAGGGGGAGAGAGCCCCCCTTCTTCTTCTTCTTCCTTGACCTCCTCCCTAGATGGGAGAAGGGTTTCCCCTCTGGTCCTTGGCTCCCATGGCCTTGAAGGGGCGAGAGCCCTCCTAGATTGGATCTATCTCTCTGTTTCTGCGTTCTCTGATTCTGCCCCTTCACCGTTTCCTTTATATATGGAGATCCGTAACTCCGATTGGGGTGAATCTTTCGCTCAGATTTTTCTCGTAAAATTAGCTTTCTTGTGGCAAAAGAAGAGCGTCAACCGCCTTACGGGTGGCCCACGAGAGTGCCAGGCAAGCCCAGGGGGGTGGGCACGCCCCCCCTGTCTCGTGGCCACCTCGAACACTGTTTCGCGTTGATTCTTCCTCCGGAAAATCCCAAATATTCCAAAATAATTCTTCGTCCGTTTTTATCACGTTTGGATTCTATTTTATATTGGCTTCCGCGAAACATAAAACATGCAACAAACAGGAACTGGCACTGGGCACTGGATCAATATGTTAGTCCCAAAAATAATATAAAAAGTTGCCAAAAGTATATGAAAGTTGTAGAATATTGAAATGGAACAATCAAAAATTATAGATACGACGAAGACGTATCAGCTGTCTCTTCACTTGGCCAAGTTATCCTTCGGCCCGCTTCAGACTACGCCTCAGTTCGGATACTTCCGCAGCTTGAGAGGCCACATTCGCTACAGATGCCTGCTGGTTAAACAGAGTGATAAATATCATCAAGTGAGTCTCCTGCGAACATGAATTTGATCCCCTGTCCGGTTCTCTCTTTCACCGAACAGTGTATCAGGGCTACTATCTATACCATGACATTCTCCCAGAAACTCATAAAACATACATCAAAGCCTCTTATGAGGCTGACACAGGATTCGTTCAGTCCACTCTCAGTGGACTGAATCTTCTCAATCATCGCACCCATGAGGGCACGGTGTTCATCAACGATGGAGGCAACTTGCAGCGCCGCCAATAAAGTATCTGGCGCCCCTGGTTGGACAGAGGCGGCCGGTGGATGGGACTCGGGGACCTTATGGGTCTCTACAATAGTGTCCGGCTTGGGTCCAGATTCAAGATGACCCTCGCCATCGACACCCACAGGATTTTTCTCTCCTGTGTAATCGGCCCCAGAAGTATGGCCTCCTCGCGCCGCCTTCGCGACCTTCTCCCCCCCCCACCCATCTGTGGCCTGGGTCCTTCTGGGATGAAACCTTGGTTTTGTTCCTACGTTTGTAGGAAGAGGCCTTCAGGGGTGTCCCGCTCCCCATAGCGTCCGAACCCACCAGATCCTCTGACGAGGATTGCTCGGCGCGGGGCTTCGCCGGACTGAAAAAGAGAAACACGGCTTAGATTAGAAAGTGATGCCACGGTAAGGCCGGACGCATGAGTGTGTTCGGATTTTATACTTACGAGTTCACCAGGGGCTCGGCCCTGGAATCCCACTCCGGGCTGCTATCGGTGGCACTGGTGGACTCCTCTTGAAGAATAGTTTTTCCCCTCTTAGGCGAATCGGCCTCCAAAGAGCTGAAGGCCGTTCTTTTCTTCTTTCCCCCTGCGGGGGATTCGTCCTCCTCCTCCCCGTCCTCTTCGGAGGAAGAATGGGCATTAGAGTCTTCAGATTTCGTGTCCATGGTACCACGACGACGAAGGCCGCCCCTGGTCTTTTTGGCCTCCTTCTCGGCCTTCTTCTTCGGCGCTTTATATGGCGCCTGGACCAGCATCTTCGTCAGAAGTGGGCCGGCCGGTAGGACAGTAGATCCGCCCCGCCTTCTTCGCCCAGCCCTAGGAAAAATGATGGGAAATATGTTAAGTATCTCTCTGAGGATGTACGGACAGAATGTATGAATTATCAGACATTCAGTTGCTTACCGAACTTGTGGGGCGGGACAATTGATATCCGCGGTCCTCGATGGAGTAAGGCCACGGTTTGCCGGACTTGAAAAGCACCTTCCAGATGTCCTTGTGAGTAGAGCCAAAGAGCTCTAGCAGGGTCTGGTGCTTGGCCGGGTTGAACTCCCATAGATTGCAAGCTCGGTGTTGACATGGTAGAATCCGGCGAACCAGCATCACCTGGACTACATTGACGAGCTTGACGCTCTTGTCTTCCATGTCTTGGACGCGCGTCTGGAGCTCTGATAGCTCGTCAGACGAAGCCCAGCTTAGGCCCTTCTCGTGCCATGACGTAAATCGTAGGGGGGCACCAGATCTGAACTCCGGAATGGCGGTCCACTCCTTGCCACGCGGCTCAGTGATGTAGAACCACTGCTGCTGCCACTCCTTGACAGAATCATTGAAAGTCCCTGTCGGCCATGTGACATTGGGCATCTTGCTCACCATGGCGCCTCCGCATTCGGCATGCTCGTTGCTCACTACCTTGGGCTTTACATTAAAAACCTTCAGCCATAAACCGAAGTGCGGTGGAATGCGGCGAAAGGCCTCGCACACGACTATGAATGTCGAGATGTTGAGAAAGGAATTTGGGGATAGATCGTGGAAATCAATCCCATAATAGTAGATGACGCCGCGAACAAATGGGTGGAGGGGAAACCCTAGCCCGCGAACAAAATGATCGAGAAATACCACCCTCTCATGGGGTTACGGGGTGGGGACTATCTGTCCCGCCGTCGGAAGACAGTGGCCAATTATCTTGGCCAGATACCCGGCCCCCCGAAGCTTTTTGATGTCCTTCTCCCGGACGGTAGAGGCCATCCACTTGCCTCCTGCTCCATATCCGGACATCTTCGGGAAGCTCTTTTCGGGCGAAGAAGAGAAACGCTTGGGCACTAGGGCTCAGGCGGAAAGGAATGGATGAATACGAAAGGGCGTGGGTGAAGGGGAAGACTCTCCTCCCCTTATAAAGGCAGCAAATATCCTGTGCCCCCCCCACTCGCCCGCTAAAATCGCTTAATCCCCAAACGCAACGTTTGATGGCACGGTTGGGTTACCCACGTCTATATTGATGAGGATCCCGTGATAAGGGGACACAATCTCTGCTTCGACAAGACATGCCGATAAAATCGCTTCACGATATGCGCGGTGGCTGGTTGTGAGAAACGGTTCGAATAATGACCTGACCGTGGTGTGATGTCATGCTATAAAAAGCTGTCAGCAGATTAGATTTGTGAAATATTATACTCTCCATGATAGAATGTGGAGTTTGTTTTGCAGAGCCGGACACGACCCTTGTGTCTTAAATCTTCTATGGAGCGTTCGGAGATGGAACCCACCTTGCAATGCCGAAGACAATCTGCGCACCGGACTCATCGTCATTGAAGCCTGGTTCAGGGGCTATTGAGGGAGTCCTCGATTAAGGGGTCCTCGGACAGTTGGACTATATACTTTGGTCGGACTGTTGCACTATGAAGAGACAAGATTGAAGACTTCGTCCCGTGTCCGGATGGGACTCTCCTTTGCATGGAAGGCAAGCTTGGATATTCGGATATGTAGATTTCCTTCTCTGTAACCGACTATGTGTAACCCTAGCCCCCTCCGTTGTCTATATAAACTGGAGGGTTTAGTCCATAGGACAACAACAATCATAATCATAGGCTAGCTTCTAGGGTTTAGCCTCTACGATCTTGTGGTAGATCAACTCTTGTAATACTCATATCATCAAGATCAATCAAGCAGGAAGTAGGGTATTACCTTCATCGAGAGGGCCCGAACCTGGGTAAAACATCGTGTCCCCTGCCTCCTGTTACCATCAGCCTTAGACGCATAGTTCGGGACTACCTACCCGAGATCCGCCGGTTTTGACACCGACACCCACCTCCTGTGAGAGTGGCGTTATCGGACCCCCGGACTCGTCTCCGGCTGCAGGATTCGAATCGCGTGCGTCCATGCCTATCGAATCAGATTGGGCACCTGTCATGGAGTTCACTGCAGCGGATATCTTTCACCACTCACCCCTGGGTGACGTGGTGAACTCATTAAGGTCTCTGTCCTTGTCAGGAGATTCTTGGCCGAACTATGTCCGGCTCGAGTGGGGAGGGGACGACGAAGAAATTCCCTACCGCCCGCCCCGCGGTCGCGACAAAACGGCGTACCAGCCCGAAGTCCAGACCGCACCCCGCCGCCAATCAAGCGATAATACCAAGGCCCGGGTGTCCACGAAGGACCTGCGAGAAGTATTGGAAAACAAAGCAGGACAGTCAAGATCGATCTACGGATCACGGTGGCGCGCCACAAGACGTGATGATGACCGTCGCACCGGATACACTAAACTGAAGTCCGGCCGGGTCGAATACAATAGACCGGACTCATTTGAACTACGTCGGGATGTAGCCCGGCATAAAGGCGCCGCACACCCTCTATGCTTCACCGATGAAGTTATGGATCACGAATTCCCAGAAGGGTTAAAACCCGTAAATATTGAATCATACGATGGCACAACAGACCCGGCGGTATGGATCGAAGACTTTCTTCTCCACATCCACATGGCCCGCGGCGATGACTTACATGCCATAAAGTACCTACCACTTAAGCTCAGAGGACCGGCTAGGCATTGGCTTAATAGCATGCCAGCAAGCTCCATTGGCAGTTGGGAGGATCTGGAAGACGGATTCCTCGATAACTTCCAGGGCACTTATGTGCGACCACCGGATGCTGATGACTTAAGTCACATAACCCAGCAGCCCGGAGAGTCAGCCAGGAAATTCTGAACTCGGTACCTAACTAAAAGAACCAAATTGTCGACTGTCCGGATGCCGAAGCCTTAGCGGCCTTCAAGCATAACATCCAAGACGAAAGGCTCGCCCGACACCTCGGCCAAGAGAAGACAAAGTCCATGGCATCTCTCACGACACTCATGAACCACTTCTGCGCGGGCGAGGACAACTGGCTGGCTCGCAGCAACGTCACACCCAAAAACTCAGGCGATTCAGACGCCAGGGATAGCAACGGCAAGCCACGACGGAATAGACACAAATGTCGCATTAATGGCGACAACGCCGAAGACACGACAGTCAATGCCGGATTCAGAGGCTTTAAATCCGGACAATGGAAAAAGCCATTCAAGAGAAATAGTCCGGGCTCGTCTAGTTTGGACCGCATACTCGATCGCTCATGTCAAATTCACGGCACCCCTGATAAACCAGCCAACCACACCAAGAGGGAATGCTGGGTGTTTAAACGGGCCGACAAGTTGAATGCCGAAAACAAGGAAAAGGGGCTGCATAGCGACGACGACGAGGAGCCCCGACCACCAAACACGGGAGGACAGAATAAATTCCCTCCGCAGGTGAAAACAGTGAATATGATATACGCAACCCATATCCCCAAGCGGGAACGGAAGCGTGCACTAAGGGACGTCTACGTGATGGTGCCAGTCGCCCCAAAATTTAACCCATGGTCCTCTTGTCCGATCACTTTCGATCGAAGGGACCATCCTACCAGTATCCGTCATGGCAGTTCGGCCGCATTGGTCCTTGACCCCATCATCGACGGATTCCATCTCACACGAGTCCTCATGGACGGCGGCAGCAGTCTAAACCTGCTCTATCAGAACACAGTGCGCAAAATGGGCATTGACCCTCAAGGATCAAGCCCACAAAAACCACCTTCAAGGGTGTCATACCCGGTGTAGAGGCCTATTGTACGGGCTCAATAACACTAGAAGTGGTCTTCGGATCCCCGGACAATTTCCGGAGCGAGGAGTTAATCTTCGACATCGTCCCCTTCCGCAGCAGCTATCATGCACTGCTCGGACGAACCGCATTTGCCAAATTCAATGCGGTACCGCATTATGCATATCTTAAGCTCAAAATGTCGAGACCTCGCGGGGTTATTACAGTTAATGGAAACACAGAGCGCTCGCTTCGAACGGAGGAGCACACTGCGGCCCTAGCGGCGGAAGTGCAAAACGGCCTTCTTAGGCAAACAACCAATTTGGCGATAAAGAACCCGGATACCGCCAAGCGAGTCTGGAGTACTCCGCTACAGGATCGTCCGGCACGACCAGAGCTCGACTAGCAATTCGGCCTCCGCCCTAGTCCCAGCGAAGCGACGACATTCGTGCCACGCGTACATAATTACACACTTAAAATACCATGGGCATAGGCGGAGGCACGGCCATGACACGGTCCATAATGCGGCTCGACTGCCCCAGGACAAGCGCATTTTTGAACCGCTTTTTTCTTTCAGGTCCCTACCTTTAGGAGGCTCTTCCGAAAGATTGGCTGTCGGACACATAGCGGGACAGACACACCAGGAGGACAAGAAGGTTTGGCATACGAGGGAATCCTCAGGTGGTCTCCGATAACAATCGTTATACCTGTTTTACATAACCGCACACCACCCGCTCCTGGTTAGGATGTGTCAAACAGTCCTATTCTGCCTATTGCACTGCTTGTATATGTACGCTTTGATGTATCATTTTAAAGGGAAAATAGTATACAGCGTCAGCTTGCTATTAAGTTTATTTGTCCCTTTTTCTTTACTACTTATTATACCCGTGCATCTTGGCACGACCAGTTTGCCAGGGGCTTCAGTACCCCATAACCCGGCAAGACAAGTCCGAACACTTTCGATAGTGCGGCACCCCGAACTTATAGCACTATATGCATCAGCTCCGAATCATTTCTTGGGTCAATAGTTGGGTTTGCCCGGCTCCTATGTTTTGGTACCTTACGTCCCGCTATATCGGCTAAGGTAGCGCAGGGAGAACTACTTCGATTGTGTCCCGGTTCTTCCGAACGAGCACCTCAGTAGAGAAAGCCGAAAACTGACTGTCATGATAAGGCGAGAGCTGGTCGCTGTTCTAGAGGTCTCAAATCTTTAAAGATTTTTTCTGCGTCAGGCGAGGAATCGGCCTCGTCCGATTTAGGCGTGCATAACGCCCCAAGTCCGGCTTTCCGGATACTAGGGGCTTCGCCAAAATTTAAAATTGTAGACTTCTATGGCTAAGTGAGGGCGATAAAGCCACATAGTCCGGTTGCCTCGTTCGTGGCGCTAAACACCTCCTTAAAAGGACCAAAAACTTGGATAAAGAGTGTTTATACTTATCCCGAACACCCCAGTACTAGTTACATGGGGGCGGAAGCCGACGACTGGCCAACTCTCAAGAATTTTTAAAACGGCCGAAGAGAAGGTAATATTTTAAATTAACAAGCGCTACATAGCGCACATGAACTGGTTTTCATAATATAGGATCACATGATTACATTCGTTCAAATATCACATCCTTCGTACATTCATCCGCCACAAGGCGGGCACTCTTAATGACATTGTCATAGTACTGTTCGGGTGGCGATGTTCCTTGCCCTTCGGCGGCCCCTCCGTCACCAGCTTCTCGGCGTCCATCTTCCCCCAGTGCACCTTCGCACGGGCCAAAGCCCTGCGTGCACCCTCAATACAGACGGACCGCTTAACGACTTCAAGCCGTGGACAGGCATTCACCATCCGCTTGATAAAGCCGAAGTAGCTGCTGGGTAGGGGCTCGCCAGGCCACAGCCGGACTATGAAGTCCTTCATGGCCAGTTCGGCCGCCTTGTGGAGTTCGACCAATTGCTTTAGCTGGTCGCTCAAGGACATCGGGTGTTCGGCCCCAATATACTGGCACCAAAACAGCTTCTCCATCGAGCTTCCCTCCTCAGCCCGGTAGAACTCTGCGGCACCAGAGATGCTGCGCGGCAGACCTGCGAATGCTCCTGGAGAGCTTCGAATTCGGGTAAGTAAAGGGAAAGTCTCCTCCACATGCTTGCTTTGCATAATGAAAGCCTTACCCACCGCTATCTTCTTGGCCGCCTCAATTTCCTGGAGGGCCTTCTGGGCTTCGGCCTTAGCGTCTAGTGCGCTCTGACGGACCTTTGCAAGCTCCGACTCTTGCGTCTTGGAGTCACGCTCCAAGGACTCGAATTTTTTGACGAAGTCCCGGAGCTCTTGCTGGACCTCATCAACTCGCGCCTCTTGTTTTTCGCGCTCAATGCGCTCCTCAGCCGCTTTGTTTTCGGCCTCGGACATCGCCTTCTTAAGGGCCACCACCTTGGTCGTGGCCCCTAGCAAAATTTATCATGCTTTTATCAGCATCCACAATTTTTCCTTTGTATAAGATTCAGACGGGGTATTGCTTACCTTTGCTTTCCTCGATCTGCCTCTTCACGAGGCCGAGCTCTTCTTTGGCCCGCCCTAGGCTCTGCCTCAGTCCGGAGACCTCCGCAGTGGCGGCGGCGGTGGCCAGCAGCGTCGCCTGCTTATTCACATAGACACAATATGATTAGACTCCTAGGAATAATATTTGATCCTCTGTTCGGCTTCTCTTGCCGAACACCAAACAAAGCATCAGGGGCTACTGTCTACACCATGATACTTTCTCATAAATTAAATTACTTACCTCAAAGCCTGTCAGGAGGCTGGCGCAGGCTTCGGTCAATCCGCTCTTGGCGGACTGAACCTTCGCAATCACCGTACTCATAAGAGTACGGTGTCCTTCACGAAGGGAAGCGCTCTGAAGCGCTTCCACCAGGTTATCCGGCGCCTCTGGATGGACAGAGGTCATCGGCACAGACGGCTCGCCCCCCTTGGCGGGTGGCTGGCTGCCTGCATCCAGAACCACTAGAGGTTCCGGTGCAGTATCCGGCTGGGGGCCAAGCTTCGTGCGGCCCCCCTCATCCGAATCCATGGGGATCTCCCCCCCCCCATGAGCCCGGCATCGGGAGTCTCGCCTTGAGGCGTCTCCAGGACTACCTCCTCCTGGCCCGGCATCCTCTGAGATAACACCTCGATGTCATCCGTGGGCCGGGGGGTGAAAGCCGTCGGGAGCTAATAGCTATTCATCTCTGACGAGCTCAAGGACCCATCCGAGGAGGGCAAGTCAATATGGGCTTTGGGCGGACTGCACAAACAAACCTTGACATAATAAGGAGCCATAAAGCTAAAATATGCAAAAAGTATCCTGACATACGAATACTTACGACTTCGCCAGGGGCTTGGCCCTGGGTAGCCACTCCTCCTCGCTATAGGCGGCGTTTGTGGAGTGGTCCGGAGGGAGGGTCCGTCCCTTCTTGGACCCTTCGGCCTCCCTGGAAGGGGCGGCCTTCCTTTTCTTCTCCCCCTAGTTTTGGGGGAGAGGGTTTTCCTCCTCCTCCTCCTCGTTGTCATTGGAGGAGTGCGCCTCGGTGTCTTCGGACGATGAGTCCGGCACCATGTTGCGCCAGAGACTTTTCCTGGTCCCCACGGCCTTCTTCTTGGCCTTCTTTTCCGGCACCTCATAAGGCGCCGGAACCAGCATCTCCGTCAGGAGAGCGGTTGCTGGATCTTCAGGCAATGGAGCCGGACAGTCGATCCGCTCCACCGTCGCCATGTATTCCTGTCAGATCAGTACGGTGGCTTAAGTTCCTCCCACGAATATACTGAGGAAAGGCACATCTTGTAAAATGTAGAATGCTTACCGCATTGGTGTGGTGCTTGGCGCTAAGTCCGCGGTCTTCTGAAGTGGGAGGAGGGACTTCGCTGTACTTGAACAACACCTTCCAGACGTCTTTGTGCGTCGTGTCAAAGAGATCTTCAGTGTCTAGTGTTGGGCCGCGTCGAACTCCCATAGGTTGAATGCCCGTGTTTGACATGGGAGAATCCGACGAAATAGCATGACCTGGACCACGTTGACAAGCTTGATATTCTTGGTTATCATATTCTTGACGCAGTTCTGGAGTCCGGTCAGCTCCGCGGATGCGCCCCAGGCTAGGACCTTCCTCTTCCAGGAAGTGAGCCGCATAGGGATGCCGGATCGGAATTCGGGGGCCGCCACCCAGTTGGCATCGCGCGGCTCGGTGATGTAGAACCACCCCGATTGCCAACCCTTCACGGTCTCCGCAAAGGAGCCTTCGAGCCAGGTGACGCTGGGCATCTTGCCCACCATGGTGCCGCCACACTCCGCCTGCTAGCCGACCACTATCTTCGGCTTCACATTGAAGATCTTTAGCCACAGGCCGAAGTGGGGCATGATGCGGAGAAAAGCATCGCACACGACGATAAACGCCGAGATGTTGAGGATGAAGTTAGGGGCTAGATCATGAAAATCCAGCCCATAATAGAACAAGAGCCCGCGGACAAATGGGTGGAGGGGGAATCCCAGTCCGTGGACGAAGTGGGCGAGGAACGTGACCCTCTCATGGGGTCCCGGAGTCAGAATGATCTGCCCTGCGTCCGGGAGCCGGTGCGCAATATCCGCGGCCAAGTATCCGACCGCCTGGAGCTTCGTAATGTCCTCCTCCTTGACGGAGGAGGCCACCCACTTGCATCCCGCTCCGGACATGTTTGGCTGTGCGAAGAAGGTGAGACCTAGGGTGCTGGAGCTTGAGCCTGCGAGAATGGATGAACGAGGAAGGAAGTGGGCGTGGGTGAAAGAGGAGAATCCTTATCTCTTTATAAAGGCGGTAGAAACTGTGCGCCTCCCCACTTGCCAGTTAAGATCGCTTATTTCCCAAGCGTCGCGATTGATGGCGCGGTTGGGTTACCCATACCCGTATTGATGAGAATCCCGTGATAAGGGTACACGATCTCTGCTTTGACAAGACGTGTCAAAAAAACCGCCTCGCATTACGTGCGGTAGCTGGTTGTGAAAAACGGTTCGAGAACCGTGGTGTGATGTCATGCTATAAAAAGCTGTCAGCAGATTAGATTTGTGGAATATTATACTCTCTACGGTGGAATGTGGAATTTGTTTTGCAGACCTGGACACGATCCTTGTGTTCTAAATCTCTTACGAAGTATTCAGAGAAGGAACCCGCCTTGCAATGCCGAAGACAATCAGCGCGTCGGACTCATCGTCATTGAAGCCTAGTTCAGGGGCTACTGAGGGAGTCCTGGATTAAGGGGTCCACGGACAGCCGGACTATATAGTTTGGCCGGACTGTTGGACTATAAAGATACAAGATTGAAGACTTCGTCCCGTGCCCAGATGGGACTCTCCTTTGCGTGGAAGGCAAGCTTGGATATTTGGATATGTAGATTTTCTTCTCTGTAACCGACTCTGTGTAACCCTATGAAACACCCTCGATGCGGCTATATCTCCCACGTGTGGAAGCACGACTTAGAGGCATAACCGCATTGAAAGCAATGTCGCAAGTGAGGTATATATGGAAGTCTTCACGAGCATTGGTCTCGGGGCGTCACAACACTCCACCACTACGAGAGGATCTCGTCCCGAGATCTAGGATGGCACCGGAGGGAAGCGAAAAAGGAAGAGGAGCGGTAAAATAAAGTTGCTTCTTCGACCAATGATTGAAACCAAAGAACCTTGAGAGGTTGAGCAAAATGAAAGAAAGAAAACAACGAAGATGAGCAAAGTTGAAAACGCTCCGTTAGAAAAGAGGGACAAGGGATTCGACGAGAACCAAGAGGTTTAGTGATAAGATAGATATTGAAACCAGTTCGGTTAAAACTAGATAGAGAAGGAATAAGATTGATATAATTTGGGCAGCACTCCGACTGAAAGAAGAAGGAAAACTTGATAAGATGAAAAGCACTTGAAGAGATGACACAACACTCCGGTTAAATGGATAAGCATGAAAAGAACACGATCCTCACAATTCGAGATGATGAGTGAAAAGAGCAACATCACCATGCCTCCAGAAGAAAGAATAGAATATAGATCATTGGGATAAAGGTACGGAGAAGAAAATGACAACTTCTGCCACAATTGATCTTGGAAAGCACCCTTCCAAGAAGGTTAGAACGGAGTTGTTGAAAACCAACAACGAAACGAATAAGCTTGTAGTGGGCTTATGGAAAACATCTCAAAAATAGAGGTGAAATTTGCCACTAACGAAAACAATTGATTGCTTAAGATCAACGAAGAGATGAAAACTTCTTCCACCAAGAGGATAAAGAGCAAGCTTGGGTCATGATCACCACAAATAGCAACAACCCTTAAGGAAAAGCTTTAGGTGAAATCTGACACAAGATAACTCCAACGAAGAAATTGATGGATTTAAAATATCTCATTCTTGATAACTTGAATCACGAAGGGAAATTGTCAAGAATGACATAACACCACCTCAAAAGATAATGGAGAAAAATTGCAGTTGAATGCAATATGAAGAATGCTTGAACTCCTCAAAACAAAACATGTGTTGAGCACCATGTTTATTTTTGAGTATAGCTTGGCGGATCATAACTTCAAGAGAAATCTTGAAGAAATATTGAAGAATGAAAAGAATCTTGATGACCCACCATGTAGAGCCTCCATGAAGAACTCAGGTAATAAAAGGATGATAGAAAGGAAGAGAAGTTGAAAACACAAGGTGAAGCCTTGCGATGATTTAGATGGAGCTTCGCGACAAGATAATGCGGAAAACTTGGAACTCCGGAAGAAAGATGAACAACAAGAAGCCAAGAATTTATTCCTCCTGAACAAACTCCGAAGGAAAGGATTATGATGAAACAAAAATAAGAATTATGTCATGCATATCCTTCATCAATTTAAATTGATGACAAGCAACGGATTTGGCATACTACTTATTCTCATTGAAAAATGATTACAGATAGAGATATAGCGCAAACTTGAGAAGGTATTGATGGAACCACCGGTGGGATTTGGAAACAACGAATGAATTAATATGATAACGAAGCAAGTGAAATCTTGAGTGAACCACCGTAAGAATTGAAAATGAAAGTAGCAAAGGCACAATTCACCGGGAAGAATTGGAAAACGAATGAAGATACTTGAGGGGATTTAGATACCTGAGAACGAAGAGATCATGAACTGATTAGAGGATATTTGAATGGTGCACTCGTAAGATTTGGAGAACGATAGCTACACACCGAGAATGAAGAATTATGACATGATGGCCTTCGGATGAAAGAAATGGAAACAACTCATGAAATGCTCCGGATGGTAAGAAAAGAATTGTCACAATAAAAAACAATTATGAGGATGGCATGAAGCTAGAACCATGAATCTGGAAGAACGGGTAAGGATTTAAGAGGAACTCTTTTTCGGTCTTCAAAATCGAGAATGACGATGAGAAACACCACCATGAATTGTTGAGATACTCCGGATGAGAATTAGAAAGGTTGAACCAACAATGAAAAGAATTTGGAAGATCTTGGAGAAAGACATATGACTGATGATAACCCATACTTACGTCAAATTTTGAAATGAATTTGAGAATCGCTCCTGATAATTAGAAGAGTCAGGTAAGATCCTGGGAAAAGACCTGTGGGTTAGGGCCCACTCGAAAGAAACATCATTGAAGGATTGCTTGAAATAGAGATTGCACCGGTAGAATTAAATGACTTGAATGAGACAACAATCTCCAAATAGCTTGAACGGATCTTGAATGAAAAGACGAGCCTTCGGAGATATCTTCAGCACTCCAGAACAAATAAATAGAGAGAAGTGAGTGATTGATAGGTGCACCGGTATGAGAAAGCATTTGACACGAGGAAAAGTATATGATCAGCACTGAAAGCTTGAATTGGGTCCATCGGAGAAGAAAAAGACGAAGAATAATAAACTTGAAGCTCCATTAGTATCTTCCTGAGAATCACCGGATAAGAGCATTGATGGAAAAGAATGGAGAGACTTCCCATCAATAAAAGGATACTTGAATAAGAAATCTGAGTCCTTGAAGAAAAAGGGTGGGAGGGCGGGAAAACAAAGGCAACTTGGGCAGATGGAATTGATACCATTGAGAAAACTTAGAATTGATCTCGCGGATGTTGAAATGATTGGATCCACTTGAAGAGAAGCACACCGGTTGGAAAGAATTGACATGACAATCTCGATGATCAAAAGCATTAGTACTCCCATAAAAATAAGAGAACACCGCTTGAAAGGTATGGAATCAACACTTGGCATTGAAGCAACTTGAATACCACAAAACAAAACAAAACAAAGGATTTGGCTTGCAGAGTAAGCTGGAACAAACACATGATAGAGATTTCGCCCAAAGTGTTCGTGATGAGGCCCCACGGGCACGACGTACAGCGGACGTCATGAATGACAAACAAGACGTCCCCGAATCAGCATAGCCAAGGATTCTTTAAGACGTCTCGCGACCACTGTAAATCGACCGTGAAAAGCGAAACCACTAGACGTTGGACCCCAATCACAAATCATACATCTGTCGGAAAGATATCCTATAAGCTACTAGAATTCCCACTTATAAACTCCCGAAACTTTCTGGTTATGCAATCAGGTGTTGGGGATACAGGGGAAGCAATATATATCTCACCCAAAACTAACAATTCCTACATCCAAGCTGTATCCATCCGTCAACACATAACCAAGAAACCTTCGGAAATCGTGTACCTCAACCTTCGAAAAGCATCCGTTATACGAGTTATGGCAATACTCTCGAGCTCGCCCCAGTACTGGGTTATCGGGGTTATCTCACCAACAACTGTACAAAAGAGATTTTCGATGTCGGCAAAGCTCAGGTATTCCAGAACTGCAACGATAAAATTGTGACGACAACACCTCGGAGCTCAACTCCCCGGGACACTGCCACAACCCCTAAATGTCAGGAGGCACCAAGAACAATGTTCTCGTCACAAAACCATCGGAACGATTCCAAGATACCCGCGTGATCCTAAAATTTTTTTTAGTGAAATTTTAGGAGAGGAGAGTCAAAACTTCTACGTCAGGAGGCCTCACCAGAGCGACGAAGGGACTGGGGAGTAAAAAGAATCCTACTCTCCGATATATATAATCCTAAGACTCAAAACATTTTTGTTCTAGACTCAACAACGCCAGCAAACAATCAAGCAGGGGCTCCTAAGTCGGGGATGGCTCTGATTACCAACTTGAAACGCCCTCGATGCGGCTATATCTCCCACCTGTCGAAGCACGACTTAGAGGCATAACCGCATTGAAAGCAATGTCGCAAGTGAGGTAATCTTCACACAGCCCATGTAATACATAAGGGAAAGAGATACATAGTTGGCTTACAATCGCCACTTCACACAATACATGAGTAAAGCATTACATCATACAGATACAATCAAGGTCCGACTACGGAACCAAAATAAAAGAAGACTACCCCACATGCTACACAGATCCCCGATCGTCCCAACTGGGCTCCACTACTGATCAACTGAAACGAAACAACACAATGAACAAGATCTTCATCGAGCTCCTCATTGAGCTCGGGTGCGTCACCTGCACGGTTTCATCGGCACCTGCAAACTGGTTTTGGAAGTATCTGTGAGTCACGGGGACTCAGCAATCTCACACCCGCGAGATCAAGACTATTTAAGCTTATGGGAAGGAGAGGGTAGTGAGGTGGAGCTGCAGCAAGCGGCTAGCATATCTGGTGTCTAACATACGCAAATGAGAGCGAGAAGAGAAGGCAAAAGCACGGTCGAACAACTATGATCAAGAAGTGATCCTAGAATAACCTACGTCAAGCATAACTCCAACACCGTGTTCACTTCCCGGACTCCACCGAGAAGAGACCATCATGGTTACACACGTGGTTGATGTATTTTAATTAAGATCAACTTCGGGTTTTCTACAACCGGACATTAACAAATTCCCATCTGCCTCATAACCGCGGGCACGGCTTTCGAAAGATAATACCCTGCAGGGGTGTCCCAACTTAGCCCATTATAAGCTCTCACGGTCAATGAAGGATATTCCTTCTACCGGGAAGACCCGATCAGTCTCGGAATCCCGGACTACAAGACATTTCGACAGCAATAAAACAAGACCAGCAAGACCGCCCGATGCGCCGACATCCTGATAGGAGCTGCACATATCTCGTTCTCAGGGCAACACCAGATGAGCAATCCATACAACTAAAACCAGCCCTCAAGTTTCCCCGAGGTGGCGCTGCAAAGGGCTCTAGTTTGGACCAACACTTAGACAAGCACTGGCCCGGGGGGGCTGAATAAAGATGACCCTTGGGTTAATTACTCCCAAGGGAAAAGTAGGTGGTGGTGAAGCAAATGGTAAAACCAATGTTGGGCCTTGCTGGAGGAGTCTTATTCAAAGAGAACTGTCAATGGGGTCCCATAAATCACCCGACCGTGTTAGGGACGCAAAATCCGGGAACATAATACCGATATGATGGAAACTAGGGCCGCAAGAGTGGAACAAAACACCAGGCATAAGGCCGAGCCTTCCACCGTTTACCAAGTATATAGATGCATTAATTAAATAAGATATATTGTGATATCCCAACATCCAACAAGGAACAACATCTCCATGTTCCAACAAGGAACAAACTTCATCTTCACCTGCAACTAACAACGCTATAAGAGGGGCTGAGCAAAGCGGTAACATAGCCAAACAACGGTTTGCTAGGAAAGGATGGTTAGAGGTTTGACATGGCAATATAGGTGGCATAGTATAGCCAGTGGTAGGTAACGTAGCATAGGCATAGCAAAAGAGCGAGCAACTAGCAAGCAAAGATAGAAGTGATTTCGAGGGTATGGTCATCTTGCCCGAGATCCCGCAAGGAAGAAGAACGAGTCCATGAAGAAGTCAAACGAACGTAGTCGAACGAATCCTCACAACTCCGGAACGAAACCGAAGCTAACGAGAGAAGAAAACCGGAAAGAAGCAAACAACATGGTAAACACACAAGCATAAACATGTCATGATGCACAAACAAGTATGATGCATGTCCGGTTCAATGAGGCATGGCATGGCAATATGCACAAACAACACTACAAGTTAAGTGGAGCTCAATATGCAACGAGTTGCATATTGACGAAACACCACATGACTCATTTAATTCTCTCTTGGTTATGTACCCAACAATATTAAATATTGGTTAACATGGCAAGTGGTGAAGCATAACAAAAACTATACCATCTAAACAATTTAAATGGGGCCGGATATAAAAACAACAAATCCGGTAAATCCCCATATGCATTTAGCAATTTAATGCAACAACAATTTTAAACATTTTAAATGTTGTTATCATGATGCGGATGACATATACAAGTTATATGCAATTTTTATGAAAATGTTGACATAAGCATGTTATGAAGCATTTGTCGTCGTGGCGGAAACGAAAAAGGGTGCCACGGCAACGGCAACAAAAATGGTGCCACGGCAACATTCGGGTCCCGGTAACTCGATTGAGATACCGATGCAAGAGAGAAGTGTGCGGATGTGTGGAACACGCAAGAGATGGGGAGTGATCCCGGATACCGGGTTCCCACGGGTTAGGGGCATGGAAATGAGTGACAATTCGGACACGGTGAAAACACAAGCATCTCATACAACATGCATTCGTTCACGGGCGTCGTCTCGTCGGTATACCTTAGAAGCGTGCATTTTCGAAGCGGACCGAGTTCGGAGGGGAAGTAGTCGTTCTCGCGACGATAGTGGTTCACGTTTCGTAGTCGTACACATTCCGTAGATGTTCGAGGTCACGGCGAGGAACTTGACGTCCACGGAGTCTTCGAGGGTCGACGGTAGTCGTACACGGCAACCGTAGTTGAACTTGGCAATGGTAGTAGTACACGGGTCGTAGACGTTCGAGCCATCGGTAGCGGTACTTGACGAATCCCGAAACGGACTTGGCGTCTTCGTGCGTAGGTGTACTTGACGCGTCGTTGTGGTACTTGGCAAAAATCACAGAGAAGATGCTTGGCGGTCCTGGTATGGTCTTGGCGTCCATGTAGCCGATCTTGCAGATCTTGACGGTCCAACACAAAACATCACAAGGGGCCTCGGGGCGGCGGCAGCAAGGAGACGATGGTGGTGGTGAGCGGCAGGGGCTCGTCGGAGTAGCTGGTGGCGACTGGGCGCGACGCGATGGGGCCCCTGGTCGCCGTAGAGGAAGCAGAGGATGGCGCATGTCCGGCGACGACGGAGAACGGCAGGATGCGGCAAGGAGGAGGCCGCATGTGAGGGAGGAGGTTGGGCGCGCGGCGCATGGTGGTGGCGGCGAGATCCGGGCGCGGGGTTCCGTTCACGGCGCCGGAATGGAGGGGGGGCGCACCGGCGAGGAGAGGCCGGCGGCTTGACGCGGCTATGGCAGGGAGGCGAGCGAGGAGGAGGCAGAAGGGATCGGGCGAGGCGCTCCTCTCGTGCGTGGTGACGGCGCGAGGGAGGAGACGAGGGAGAGTGGGGGATCGGGCAGGGGGGTTCAGGCTAGGGTTAGGAGGGATTGGTGGGGGCGGCTGGGCCTTGGCCTTGGGCCGGCGCGGGAGGTTGGGAGGCCCAGGCTGCTGGGCTCCTTCTCTCTCTCTCTCTTTCTCTAATTCTCTTTTCAAAACAGAAAATAAAGAGAAAGAAAAAGGGAAGAAAAGAAAGGTTAGAGAAAGAGTTGGGCACGGGGATAATTTTCACGGACTCGTAAAAATGTGCACGGTCCATGAAAAATAGGAGTGGCAAGATTGCAGGAATTAAATTCAAAGTCATTTGAATTTAATTCAAAAGGTTTGAGCAAGGACTAGGAATAGAGGTTTCCAAAAATGTTGGGATTTTTGGTGGAGCTCCGGAAGATGATGAAAGAATAAATGGCAAAGTTGGAGATCAAGAATTAAGACAACAAAGGCATTAAGATATTTTGTAAGTGTGTTTGCGGTAAATCCAAATAATTGGAATATTTACTATAGCTCTCTAAATATCGATAGGATATGTTTTAAAGAGAATCACCATGTGAATTCCCTCGATTTAAATGGATCAAAGATCCATGCCATTTATTTAGTTGAGTTGCAAAAGATTTATGAGATTATGGCATGATGACATGATGCAATGCAAAAAAAAAGGGCAGGCACAAATGAAACACACGGCGAAACCCGGAATATATGGAAGTCTTCTCGAGCATCGGTCTCGGGGCGTCACAACACTCCACCACTACGAGAGGATCTCGTCCCGAGATCTAGGATGGCACCGGAGGGAAGCGAAAAAGGAAGAGGAGCGGTAAAATAAAGTTGCTTCTTTGACCAATGATTGAAACCAAAGAACCTTGAGAGGTTGAGCAAAATGAAAGAAAGAAAACAACGAAGATGAGCAAAGTTGAAAACGCTCCGTTAGAAAAGAGGGACAAGGGATTCGACGAGAACCAAGAGGTTTAGTGATAAGATAGATATTGAAACCAGTTCGGTTAAAACTAGATAGAGAAGGAATAAGATTGATATAATTTGGGCAGCACTCCGATTGAAAGAAGAAGGAAAACTTGATAAGATGAAAAGCACTTGAAGAGATGACACAACACTCTGGTTAAATGGATAAGCATGAAAAGAACACGATCCTCACAATTCGAGATGATGAGTGAAAAGAGCAACATCACCATGCCTCCAGAAGAAAGAATAGAATATAGATCATTGGGATAAAGGTACGGAGAAGAAAATGACAACTTCTGCCACAATTGATCTTGGAAAGCACCCTTCCAAGAAGGTTAGAACGGAGTTGTTGAAAACCAACAACGAAACGAATAAGCTTGTAGTGGGCTTATGGAAAACATCTCAAAAATAGAGGTGAAATTTTCCACTAACAAAAACAATTGATTGCTTAAGATCAACGAAGAGATGAAAACTTCTTCCACCAAGAGGATAAAGAGCAAGCTTGGGTCATGATCACCACAAATAGCAACAACCCTTAAGGAAAAGCTTCAGGTGAAATCTGCCACAAGATAACTCCAACGAAGAAATTGATGGATTTAAAATATCTCATTCTTGATAACTTGAATCACGAAGGGAAATTGTCAAGAATGACATAACACCACCTCAAAAGATAATGGAGAACAATTGCAGTTGAATGCAAGATGAAGAATGCTTGAACTCCTCAAAACAAAACATGTGTTGAGCACCATGTTTATTTTTGAGTATAGCTTGGCGGATCATAACTTCAAGAGAAATCTTGAAGAAATATTGAAGAATGAAAAGAATCTTGATGACCCACCATGTAGAGCCTCCATGAAGAACTCAGGTAATAAAAGGATGATAGAAAGGAAGAGAAGTTGAAAACACAAGGTGAAGCCTTGCGATGATTTAGATGGAGCTTCGCGACAAGATAATGCGGAAAACTTGGAACTCCGGAAGAAAGATGAACAACAAGAAGCCAAGAATTTATTCCTCCTGAACAAACTCCGAAGGAAAGGATTATGATGAAACAAAAATAAGAATTATGTCATGCATATCCTTCATCAATTTAAATTGATGACAAGCAACGGATTTGGCATACTACTTATTCTCATTGAAAAATGATTACAGATAGAGATATAGCGCAAACTTGAGAAGGTATTGATCGAACCACCGGTGGGATTTGGAAACAACGAATGAATTAATATGATAACGAAGCAAGTGAAATCTTGAGTGAACCACCGTAAGAATTGAAAATGAAAGTAGCAAAGGCACAATTCACCGGGAAGAATTGGAAAACGAATGAAGATACTTGAGGGGATTTAGATACCTGAGAACGAAGAGATCATGAACTGATTAGAGGATATTTGAATGGTGCACTCGTAAGATTTGGAGAATGATAGCTACACACCGAGAATGAAGAATTATGACATGATGGCCTTCGGATGAAAGAAATGGAAACAACTCATGAAATGCTCCGGATGGTAACAAAAGAATTGTCACAATAAAAAACAATTATGAGGATGACATGAAGCTAGAACCATGAATCTGGAAGAACGGGTAAGGATTTAAGAGGAACTCTTTTTCGGTCTTCAAAATCCGAGAATGACGATGAGAAACACCACCATGAATTGTTGAGATACTCCGGGATGAGAATTAGAAAGGTTGAACCAACAATGAAAAGAATTTGGAAGATCTTGGAGAAAGACATATGACTGATGATAACCCATACTTACGTCAAATTTTGAAATGAAATTGAGAATCGCTCCTGATAATTAGAAGAGTCAGGTAAGATCCTGGGAAAAGACCTGTGGGTTAGGGCCCACTCGAAAGAAACATCATTGAAGGATTGCTTGAAATAGAGATTGCACCGGTAGAATTAAATGACTTGAATGAGACAACAATCTCCAAATAGCTTGAACGGATCTTGAATGAAAAGACGAGCCTTCGGAGATATCTTCAGCACTCCAGAACAAATCAATAGCGAGAAGTGAGTGATTGATAGGTGCACCGGTATGAGAAAGCATTTGACACGAGGAAAAGTATATGATCAGCACTGGAAGCTTGAATTGGGTCCACCGGAGAAGGAAAAGACGAAGAATAATAAACTTGAAGCTCCATTAGTATCTTCCCGAGAATCACCGGATAAGAGCATTGATGGAAAAGAATGGAGAGACTTCCCATCAATAAAAGGATACTTGAATAAGAAATCTGAGTCCTTGAAGAAAAAGGGTGGGAGGGCGGGAAAACAAAGGCAACTTGGGCAGATGGAATGGATACCATTGAGAAAACTTAGAATTGATCTCGCAGATGTTGAAATGATTGGATCCACTTGAAGAGAAGCACACCGGTTGGAAAGAATTGACATGACAATCTCGATGATCAAAAGGATTAGTACTCCCATAAAAATAAGAGAACACCGCTTGAAAGGTATGGAATCAACACTTGGCATTGAAGCAACTTGAATACGACAAAACAAAACAAAACAAAGGATTTGGCTTGCAGAGTAAGCCGGAACAAACACATGATAGAGATTTCGCCCAAAGTGTTCGTGATGAGGCCCCACGGGCACGACGTACAGCGGACGTCATGAATGACAAACAAGACGTCCCCGAATCAGCATAGCCAAGGATTCTTTAAGATGTCTCGCGACCACTATAAATCGACCGTGAAAAGCGAAACCACTAGACGTTGGACCCCAATCACAAATCATACATCTGTCGGAAAGATATCCTATAAGCTACTAGAATTCCCACTTATAAACTCCCGAAACTTTCTGGTTATGCAATCAGGTGTTGGGGATACAGGGGAAGCAATATATATCTCACCCAAACTAACAATTCCTACATCCAAGCTGTATCCATCCGTCAACACATAACCAAGAAACCTTCGGAAATCGTGTACCTCAACCTTCGAAAAGCATCCGTTATACGAGTTATGGCAATACTCTCGAGCTCGCCCCAGTACTGGGTTATCGGGGTTATCTCACCAACAACTGTACAAAAGAGATTTTCGATGTCGGCAAAGCTCAGGTATTCCAGAACTGCAACGATAAAATTGTGACGACAACACCTCGGAGCTCAACTCCCCGGGACACTGCCACAACCCCTAAATGTCAGGAGGCACCAAGAACAATGTTCTCGTCACAAAACCATCGGAACGATTCCAAGATACCCGCGTGATCCTAAAAATTTTTTTAGTGAAATTTTAGGAGAGGAGAGTCAAAACTTCTACGTCAGGAGGCCTCACCAGAGCGACGAAGGGACTGGGGAGTAAAAAGAATCCTACTCTCCGATATATATAATCCTAAGACTAAAAACATTTTTGTTCTAGACTCAACAACGCCAGCAAACAATCAAGCAGGGGCTCCTAAGTCAGGGATGGCTCTGATTACCAACTTGAAACGCCCTCGATGCGGCTATATCTCCCACGTGTCGAAGCACGACTTAGAGGCATAACCGCATTGAAAGCAATGTCGCAAGTGAGGTAATCTTCACACAACCCATGTAATACATAAGGGAAAGAGATACATAGTTGGCTTACAATCGCCACTTCACACAATACAAGAGTAAAGCATTACATCATACAGATACAATCAAGGTCCGACTACGGAACCAAAATAAAAGCAGACTACCCCACATGCTACACAGATCCCCGATCGTCCCAACTGGGCTCCACTACTGATCAACTGAAACGAAACAACACAATGAACAAGATCTTCATCGAGCTCCTCATTGAGCTCGGGTGCGTCACCTGCACGGTTTCATCGGCACCTGCAAACTGGTTTTGGAAGTATCTGTGAGTCACGGGGACTCAGCAATCTCACACCTGCGAGATCAAGACTATTTAAGCTTATGGGAAGGAGAGGGTAGTGAGGTGGAGCTGCAGCAAGCAACTAGCATATCTGGTGTCTAACATACGCAAATGAGAGCGAGAAGAGAAGGCAAAAGCACGGTCGAACAACTATGATCAAGAAGTGATCCTAGAACAACCTACGTCAAGCATAACTCCAACACCGTGTTCACTTCCCGGACTCCACCGAGAAGAGACCATCACGGTTACACACGCGGTTGATGTACTTTAATTAAGATCAACTTCGGGTTTTCTACAACCGGACATTAACAAATTCCCATCTGCCTCATAACCGCGGGCACG
The DNA here is from genome assembly GCF_018294505.1 of Triticum aestivum. Taxonomy (NCBI): domain Eukaryota; kingdom Viridiplantae; phylum Streptophyta; class Magnoliopsida; order Poales; family Poaceae; genus Triticum; species Triticum aestivum. The sequence continues at coordinate 678,661,891 of NC_057795.1, read as the reverse complement.
GCTTTCGAAAGATAATACCCTGCAGGGGTGTCCCAACTTAGCCCATTATAAGCTCTCACGGTCAACGAAGGATATTCCTTCTACCGGGAAGACCCGATCAGTCTCGGAATCCCGGACTACAAGACATTTCGACAGCAATAAAACAAGACCAGCAAGACCGCCCGATGCGCCGACATCCTGATAGGAGCTGCACATATCTCGTTCTCAGGGCAACACCGGATGAGCAGTCCGTACAACTAAAACCAGCCCTCAAGTTTCCCCGAGGTGGCGCTGCAAAGGGCTCTAGTTTGGACCAACACTTAGACAAGCATTGGCCCGGGGGGGCTGAATAAAGATGACCCTTGGGTTAATTACTCCCAAGGGAAAAGTAGGTGGTGGTGAAGCAAATGGTAAAACCAATGTTGGGCCTTGCTGGAGGAGTCTTATTCAAAGCGAACTGTCAAGGGGGTCCCGTAAATCACCCGACCGCGTTAGGGACGCAAAATCCGGGAACATAATACCGATATGACAGAAACTAGGGCGGCAAGAGTGGAACAAAACACCAGGCATAAGGCCGAGCCTTCCACCCTTTACCAAGTATATAGATGCATTAATTAAATAAGATATATTGTGATATCCCAACATCCAACAAGGAACAACATCTCCATGTTCCAACAGGGAACAAACTTCATCTTCACCTGCAACTAACAACGCTATAAGAGGGGCTGAGCAAAGCGGTAACATAGCCAAACAACGGTTTGCTAGGAAAGGATGGTTAGAGGTTTGACATGGCAATATAGGTGGCATAGTATAGCCAGTGGTAGGTACCGTAGCATAGGCATAGCAAAAGAGCGAGCAACTAGCAAGCAAAGATAGAAGTGATTTCGAGGGTATGGTCATCTTGCCTGAGATCCCGCAAGGAAGAAGAACGAGTCCATGAAGAAGTCAAACGAACGTAGTTGAACGAATCCTCACAACTCCGGAACGAAACCGAAGCTAACGAGAGAAGAAAACCGGAAAGAAGCAAACAACATGGTAAACACACAAGCATAAACATGTCATGATGCACAAACAAGTATGATGCATGTCCGGTTTAATGAGGCATGGCATGGCAATATGCACAAACAACACTACAAGTTAAGTGGAGCTCAATATGCAACGAGTTGCATATTGACGAAACACCACATGACTCATTTAATTCTCTCTTGGTTATGTACCCAACAATATTAAATATTGGTTAACATGGCAAGTGGTGAAGCATAACAAAAACTATACCATCTAAACAATTTAAATGGGGCCGGATATAAAAACAACAAATCCGGTAAATCCCCATATGCATTTAGCAATTTAATGCAACAACAATTTTAAACATTTTAAATGTTTTTATCATGATGCGGATGACATATACAAGTTATATGCAATTTTTATGAAAATGTTGACATAAGCATGTTATGAAGCATTTGTCGTCGTGGCGGAAACGAAAAAGGGTGCCACGGCAACGGCAACACAAGCATCTCATACAACATGCATTTGTTCACGGGCGTCGTCTCGTCGGTATACCTTCGAAGCGTGCATTTTCGAAGCGGATCGAGTTCGGAGGGGAAGTAATCGTTCTCGCGACGGTAGTGGTTCACGTTTCGTAGTCGTACACATTCCGTAGATGTTCGAGGTCACGGCGAGGAACTTGACGTCCACGGAGTCTTCGAGGGTCGACGGTAGTCGTACACGGCAACCGTAGTTGAACTTGGCAATGGTAGTAGTACACGGGTCGTAGACGTTCGAGCCATCGGTAGCGGTACTTGATGAATCCCGAAACGGACTTGGCGTCTTCGTGCGTAGGGGTACTTGACGCGTCATTGTGGTACTTGGCAAAAATCACAGAGAAGATGCTTGGCGGTCCTGGTATGGTCTTGGCGTCCATGTAGCCGATCTTGCAGATCTTGACGGTCCAACACAAAACATCACAAGGGGCCTCGGGGCGGCGGCAGCAAGGAGACGATGGTGGTGGTGAGAGGCAGGGGCTCGCCGGAGTAGCTGGTGGCGACTGGGCGCGACGCGATGGGGCCCCTGGTCGCCGTAAAGGAAGCAGAGGATGGCGCAGGTCTGGCGACGACGGAGAACGGCAGGATGCTGTGAGGAGGAGGCCGCAGGTGAGGGAGGAGGTTGGGCGCGCGGCGCATGGTGGTGGAATTGAGATCCGGGCGCGGGGTTCCGTTCCCGACGCCGGAATGGAGGGGGGGGCGCACCGGCGAGGAGAGGCCGGCGGCTTGACGCGGCTATGGCAGGGAGGCGAGCGAGGAGGAGGCAGAAGGGATCGGGCGAGGCGCTCCTCTCATGCGTGGTGACGGCGCGAGAGAGGAGACGAGGGAGAGTGGGGGATTGAGCAGGGGGTTCGGGCTAGGGTTAGGAGGGATTGGTGGGGGCGACTGGGCCTTGGCCTTGGGCCGGCGCGGGAGGTTGGGAGGCCCAGGCTGCTGGGCTCCTTCTCTCTCTCTCTCTTTCTCTAATTCTCTTTTCAAAACAGAAAATAAAGAGAAAGAAAAAGGGAAGAAAAGAAAGGTTAGAGAAAGAGTTGGGCATGGGGATAATTTTCACGGACTCGTAAAAATGTGCACGGTCCATGAAAAATAGGAGTGGCAAGATTGCAGGAATTAAATTCAAAGTCATTTGAATTTAATTCAAAAGGTTTGAGCAAGGACTAGGAATAGAGGTTTCCAAAAATGTTGGGATTTTTGGTGGAGCTCCGGAAGATGATGAAAGAATAAATGGAAAAGTTGGAGATCAAGAATTAAGACAACAAAGGCATTAAGATATTTTGTAAGTGTGTTTGCGGTAAATCCAAATAATTGGAATATTTACTATAGCTCTCTAAATATCGAGAGGATATGTTTTAAAGAGAATCACCATGTGAATTCCCTCGGTTTAAATGGATCAAAGATCAATGCCATTTATTTAGTTGAGTTGCAAAAGATTTATGAGATGATGGCATGATGACATGATGCAATGCAAAAATAAAAGGGCAGGCACAAATGAAACACACGGCGAAACCCGGAATATATGGAAGTCTTCTCGAGCATCGGTCTCGGGGCGTCACACCCTAGCCCCCTCCGGTGTCTATATAAACCGGAGGGTTTAGTCCGTAGGACAACAACAACAATCATAATCATTGGCTAGCTTCTAGGGTTTAGCCTCTATGATCTTGTGGTAGATCAACTCTTTTTTGCATGCAAAGTATTAATGATCCCAGTAAACAAGAAAAAAGTTGACTTGTAAAGCAGGCATTAAATTTTACATTCGTACCTGTAATCCGAGTTTGTGGCCTTGTATACAAAAATGAAGGGAGTAGATAAGATTGAAAAAAGGTAAGATTTCCCATCGACTCTCCTATTATCCATTTTATTTTTTTAGATAGAACGAAACAAGATTAGCTCACGAACGCCCAATTGAAGTTTTCAGCATAGCCACTACCAAACAAGAAAATTGTGTTAAGAATTTATATTTTTAATGCTCGATTAAAGATTTTGGTCGAGCCACTACCTATTCATATTAGAAAGAAAAAAATAACCATCTAAAAAAACAACAAAACTGAAGGGAGTAGATCAACTCTTCATTCCATCTAAAAAAAATAACCATCTAAAAAGGCTGGGCAAAAAAACTTGAATAGGGCGCTCGTGTGGTTATGTTGTTTCGTTCTATCTAATCTAAAAATTTAAAACTAAAACAGGAGATTCGCTGCAAAAAAGAATTCTACAGGAGTTTGAACCGGTAACCACCATGATCAGCACAAACAGCGTTGCCATTAGTAAAGAGTTCGGACGCTACATAAATTGTGCTAAGGAATTTTTATCATTTCTTGGACTATACACCTAGTCGTGTGTGCAGGGGCGGAGCCAGAAAATTGAGTTAATGGGTTCACTCATTAATCTATTGTGAAACTTTAGTATGACTAAGTCAAGTATAATGTCCTATTCCACACTATCATATAAGTTATAACAAGAGTATAGCACCAAAAGGTAGAATTACAAATTGAAATGTGATAGCACTTATACTTTATACATAGAAAACAAAATACTACAACATTCACACACAAAAAACGCAAGACATATTAGTTTGATGAAATTATAAAAATGTATTGTTTACATGTAGAGTAGTACCAAAATAACTTCCTGGTTTCAGGTGCAGCTTCTCGTTCCCGAAAACACGTGCAAAAATTTCAAGTTAGTTTCACAAGTGTATATATAATACCATCAATCAAAAAAAGCATGAAATCCCTCCGTCCCAAAATAAGTGTCTTGAGCTTAGTACAAATTTGTACTAGAGCTAGTACAAAATTGAGACACTTATTTTGGGACGGAGGGAGTACAAATTAATCACTCATATCAACTCGCAACTTGTGAAAAATGTATCACTCGCAACTTGCCCCTGTTGTGATCCAGGAAAAGGCAGCAACACAAATGAATATGGATCATCTTAATTATATTTCTTTGTACAGATGGTTTCATATGACTTCTTAAATCAACAATATTTGATGCACTTTACCTGCGTCTAATGGGTGGCCTTTAAGTGTCCATATCATAATCTGAATCTCGTGATCGGTTTCTGTTTGAGAAATATCGCCCCACAGCCTAGATCAATCAAAGTTCAGGAAAATTAAATTAGAAAATTAGGGCAAGGGGCATTACCGCGCTATGCTAAATAGAATTTGCATAAGGTGATGTGATCTCTCAGTATCTTGAATATGTACTGTGTGCCGAGCTGTTGTTGCTTTCTTGCGGGCTTGCGGCTGGAGACGGCGATGCACCGCCGCCGTGATGGGTGATGCGAGCGAGAGTCGATTCACAATTGTACAAGACATGGAATTTGACGGCCTGACGCACGCAGGAGGCAGTAGCAATTTACTTATGGGCCTTAACTGGGCTACTCACGTGAAGATTTGTGGACTAAAAGGCTTTTAGCTTTCAGTAAAAAAAAGTCTTTTAACTCGTGCATTCCAACTTCGATGGGTGCAGACTTGATTTTCTACTGGGTTCATACACACGATTACGTACATACATGCACGTGGCAGCAAAAATTCGTTGGTTTCACTTGAACCCAACGCTACAACGCTGGCTCCGCCTCTGCGTGTGTGGCTATATCTGTAGGTTGGTTATTCCTTCTCGGGGCATATGTGACTCGATCTGATCGTTTTCTCGGTTCTAGCTGGTGGCGCTTCGCGGTGGGGAGAAGCAAGACGGTCATAGACGAAGCACAACCACTGAAAAAAATAGCGCACTATGGCGTCGCTAATTGCACGCTATATCGTATTGAGAATTCCCTCGCTAAATATATCGGTATACAACGTCTCGCTAATAGCACGATATAGCACGCTAATAGCATATTTTGAGGTCGGCACTATTTTGCTGCAGCGCGCTATTTTTTCCCTTAAGCACAACACAGATTGGTTCCGGCTGGCTATTGCCAATTTCAAGTAAGTGCCTCCACTCCCCCGTACCACCTAACGCGGATCCACCTGTCCACCATATCATATGAGGCGGTACAGTACCGCCGCATCGCACCGGCTACCACGCCACGCCTCCGCCTCTCCCTCTTACCTCCGCTCTTCCACCACAGGCATCACACTTGCTCGTCAACGACTGGGACAACGTCGCTCATCCCCAACATGTCCCCCAACTGGCCACCGTCCTGTCACCAACTTGTTGGAGAACGTAGTAATTTCAAATTTTCCTACGCACACGCAAGATCATGGTGATGCATAGCAACGAGCGGGGAGAGCGAGTCCACGTACCCTTGTAGACCGAAAGCGGAAGCGTTAGCACAACGCGGTTGATGTAGTCGTATGTCTTCACGATCCGACCGATCAAGTACCGAACGCACGGCACCTCCGAGTTCAGCACACGTTCAGCTCGATGACGTCCCACGGACTCCGATCCAACAGAGCTTTGCGGGAGAGTTCCGTCAGCACGACGGCGTGATGACGGTGTTGATGATGCTACCGATGCAGGGCTTCGCCTAAGCACCGCTACGATATTACAGAGGTGGAATATGATGGAGGGGGGCACCGCACACGGCTAAGAGATCAATGATCAATTGTTGTGTCTAGGGCGCCCCCTGCCCCGTATATAAAGGAGCAAGGGGAGGAGGTGCGGCCGGCCAGGAGGAGGCGCGCCAGGAGGAGTCCTACTCCCACCGGGAGTATGACTCCCTCCCTTCCTTGTTGGATTAGGACAAGGGGGGAAAGAGGAGGGAGAGAGAGGAAGGAAAGGGGGGGCGCCGCCCCCCTCTCCTTGTCCTATTCGGACTAGGGGGAGGGGCGCTCAGCCCTGCCCTGGCCGCCTCTCCTCTTCTCCACTAAGGCCCACTGTCGGTGTCAAAACCGGCGGATCTCGGGTAGGGGGTCCCGAACTGTGCGTCTAGGCGGATGGTAACAGGAGACAAGGGACACGATGTTTTTACCCAGGTTCGGGCGCTCTCTATGGAGGTAAACCCTACTCCTTCTTGATTAATATTGATGATATGGGTAGTACAAGAGTAGATCTACCACGAGATCAGAGAGGCTAAACCCTAGAAGCTAGCCTATGGTATGATTGTTGTTCGTCCTACGGACTAAAACCCTTCGGTTTATATAGACATCGAATAGGGTTAGGGTTACACAGAGTCGGTTATAATGGTAGGAGATCTACATATCCGTATTGCCAAGCTTGCCTTCCACGCCAAGGAAAGTCCCATCCGGACACGGGACGAAGTCTTCAATCTTGTATCTTCATAGTCCAGGAGTCCGACCAAAGATGATAGTTCGGCTATCCGGACACCCCCTAGTCCAGGACTCCCTCAGTAGCCCCTGAACCAGGCTTCAATGACGACGAGTCCGGCGCGCATATTGTCTTCGGCATTGCAAGGCGGGTTCCTCCTCCGAATACTTCATAGAAGATTTTGAACACAAGGACAGTGTCTGGCTCTACAAAATAATTTCCACATAACACCGTAGAGAGAATAATATTTACACAAAATCAATCTGCTGACGTATTCCGCAGCGTGCCATCGCGCCACGTGTTGGAAATATGCCCTAGAGGCAATAATAAAAGCATTATTATTATATTTCCTTGTTCATGATAATTGTCTTCTATTCATGCTATAATTGTATTATCCGGAAATCGTAATACACGTGTGAATATACAGACTACAATACGTCCCTAGTAAGCCTCTAGTTGACTAGCTCGTTGGTCAACAAATAGTCATGGTTTCCTGACTATGGACATCAGATGTCATTGACAACAGGATCACGTCATTAGGAGAATGACGTGATGGACAAGACCCAATCCTAAGCATAGCACAAGATCGTGTAGTTCGTTTTGCTAGAGCTTTTCCAATGTCAAGTATCTCTTCCTTAGACCATGAGATCGTGTAACTCCCGGATACCGTAGGAGTGCTTTGGGTGTACCAAACGTCACAACGTAACTGGGTGACTATAAAGGTGCACTACAGGTATCTCCGAAAGTGTCTGTTGGGTTGACATGGATCGAGACAGGGATTTGTCACTCCGTATGATGCAGAGGTATCACTGGGCCCACTCGGTAGTGCATCATCATAATGAGCTCAAAGTGAACAAGTGTTTGGTCACTGGATCATGCATTACGGTACGAGTAAAGTGACTTGCCGGTAACGAGACTAAATGAGGTATTGGGATACCGACGATCGAGTCTCGGGCAAGTAACATACCGTCTGACAAAGGGAATAGTATACGGGGTTGCTTGAATCCTCGACATCATAGTTCATCCGATGACATCATCGAGGAGCATGTGGGAGCCAACATGGGTATCCAGATCCCGATGTTGGTTATTGACCAGAGAACCGTCTCGGTCATGTCTACATGTCTCCCGAACCCGTAGGGTCTACACACTTAAGGTTCGGTGACGCTAGGGTTATTAGGAAGACTTGTATGTGATTACCGAATGTTGTTCGGAGTCCCGGATGAGATCCCGGACGTCACGAGGAGTTCCGGAATAGTCCGGAGGTAAAGATTTATATATGGGAAGTTGTCAAACGGACACCGGAAAGTTTCGGGGGCATATCGGTATTGTACCGGGGCCACCGGAAGGGTTCCGGGGGTCCACCGGGAGGGGCCACCCCTCCCGGGGGGCCACATGGGCTGCGTGGGGCAGGAGCCAGCCCCTGGTGGGCTGGGCGCCCCCCCCTCCCTTGGGCCCATGCGCCTAGGGTTTTGGGGAAACCCTAAAGGGGGCGCCCCCCTTGCTTGGGGGGCAAGTTTCCCCTCCCCTTGGCCGCCGCCCGCCTCTAGATCCCTTCTAGAGGGGCCGGCCCCCCTTGCCCCTTCTCCTATAAATAGAGGGGTGAGGGGAGGGCTGAACACGACAAGCCAAGGCGCAGCCCCTCCCCTCCCCAACACCTCTCCTCCTCCGTACGTGCTTGGCGAAGCCCTGTCCGAGTACTGCTGCACCAACAACACCACACCGTCGTGCTGCCGTTGGAGCTGTCTTCCTCAACCTCTCCTTCCTCCTTGCTGGATCAAGACGGAAGAGACATCATCCGTACCGTACGTGTGTTGAACGCGGAGGTGTTGTCGGTTCAGCACTTGGTCATCGGTGATCCGAATCACGGCGAGTACGACTCCATCATCACCATCCCCTTGAACGCTTCCGCACTCGATCTACAAGTGGTATGTAGATGCAAACTCACTCCCTTGACTCGTTGCTTAGATGAACTCATAGATGGATCCTGGTGAAACCGTAGGAAAATTTTTAATTTTCTGCAACGTTCCCCAACACCACGGCCAAGTCTTTGTTCGAATCGTTTTTACTGTACCACCTCAGCGCGTTTAGCGAGGCGGTTTCCTTGGCATGTCTTGTCAAAGCAGAGATCGTGTCCCCCTTATTCCGGGATTCTCATCAATACGGATGTGGGTAACCCAACCGCGCGATTGATTACGGCGCTTGGAAGATAAGCGAGTTTTACCAGGCTGGTGGGGGACGATAGCTTCGTCCGTCCATATAAGGGGATAAGGATCCACCTTTTCACCTACGCCTTCTTCCTCCTTTGCTCATCCATTCCTGCGCACTCGAGCTCCAGCGCCCAAGTCCGCACATCCCACCTCAACCTTCTCCAATTATGTCCGGAGCGGGAGGCAAGTGGATGGCCTCCTCCGTCATGGAGGGGCACATCGAAAGGCTGCGGGAGGCCGGATACTTGTCCGGCGACATCACGTGTCGGCTCCCCAACAAGGGGCAGCTCATCCCCACCCCCAGGCCCCATGAGAGGGTGGCGTTCCTCACCCACTTCCTCCGCGGACTAGGTTTTCCACTTCACCCATTTGTTCGGGGGCTCATGTTCTACTATGGCCTGGATTTCCATGATCTGGCCCCAAACTTCATCCTCAATATCTCAAGTTTATCCTCATGTGCGAGGCCTTCCTCTGCATCCAGCCCCACTTCGGTTTATGGTTGAAGACCTTTAGCGTCAAATCGAAGATAGTGGGCGGCCGACAGGCGGAGTGCGGAGGCGCCATGGCGGGCAGGATGCCCAACGTTACATGGCTTGAGGGCTCCTTCGTGGAGACCATAAAGGGGTGGCAGTCGGGGTGGTTCTACATCACCGAGCCACGCGACTCCAAATGGGCGGCGGCCCCCGAATTCAGATCTGGCTCCCCCACATGTCTCACATCATGGAAAGAGACGGGCCTGACGTGGGGTGATTCGGAAGAGCTGACCGGACTCCAAACCTGTGTCCGAAACCTGGTGGACAAGAAGCTCAAGCTCGTCAACGTAGTCCAAGTTATGCTCATCCGCCGGATTCTCCCATGCCAGCAACGGGCCTTCAATTTGTGGGAGTTTGATCCGGCACAGCACCGGACCTTGAGCCGGCTCTTCGACACTACGTACGAAGATGCCTGGAAGGTGATGTTCAAGGGCGCCGAAGCTCCCGCATCCGCTACCGAAGATCGCAGATTCCGCTCACAGCGTCAAGCCAGCGAGGTAAGTTATTTTGCCCTTTACGGGACTCTTTTTTCATAGTTTGACTCTATGCGGGATATAAACTCCCCAACCTTTGACAGGACTGGCTGAAGACGTCCGGACAGATTAACTGTCCGGCACCCTTGCCAGAAGACCCAGCGGACGCCCGCTTGACGGGGCTGCTGGTTCCGGCACCTCATGTGGTGACGGAGAAGAAGGCCAAGAAGGAGGCCACGGGAACTCGAAGGAGCTCCCGGCGCCAGGTGCTGTCAGATTCTGAAGCAGAATCCTCTCCTGAGAACGAGGAGGAGGAAAAAGAAGGCTCTCCCCCAGCGGGGGAAGAGAAGAAAAGGAAGGCCGCCCCGACTGGGGAGGTCGGAGGGTCCAAGAAAGGAAGGACCCTTCCTCCGGACTTCTCCACCAACGTCGACAACGACGAGGAGGAGTGGCCACTAAGGGCCAAGCCCCTGGCGAGATCGTAAGTGTCCGGATTCCGGAATAACTCATGGATTTTCATTTGTTGCATAGTGTCTTCTAACGCCGAATATAACCATGAAGCCCGCCCAAGGACGAGCTTGCCGCTTCGTCGAGCGGCTCCCTGGATACGTCGGATGTGAATAGCACTTCACTTCCGACCGCCTCCTCTCCTCGTGACGCAGATGACACCGCGGTGGAGTCCCAAAAGGGGCCCAACCAGGAGGAGGTGGTCCTGGAGGCGCCGCAAGGCGACCTCCCAGACTCCGGGTGCAAAGGGGGCAAAACCCCAGAGGGCTCTAAGTCCGGCCCTGTGCCGGACTCCGTACCGGAACCTACAGTGGTTCCGAAGTCCGGCAGGCGGCCCCTTCGAGGGAGGGGCAAGACTGCGACGCCGGTGACCTCCGTCCAACCCGAGGCACCGGATAGCTTGCTGGAGGCGCTTAACGGCGCCTCCATCAACGAGGAGCACCACACTATCATGAGTGCGGTGATCCAGAAAGTTCAGTCCGCCAAGAGCGGGCTGACTGAAGCCTGTACCAGCCTTCTAACAGGCTTTGAGGTAAGTTTAGAGTATGTAAAAATATTACCGCATATACAGTAGCCCCTGATGCTTAGTTCGGTGTTCGGAAAGAAAAGCCGGACTGAGGATCTAAAAAGATATACGCAGGAGTCTAACATAAATATGTCAATATGGGAATGCAGGCTGCGCTGCTGACCTCTGCCGCACTGACTGCGGAGGTCAATGCATTGAAGCAGAGCCTCGAGCAGTCCGAGAACGAGCTCGGACTTGCCAAGAAGCAGCTCGAGGACAAGGAAGGTAAGTAATACCTTATTAAAGTAATACATTATAGAAAGGATTTGGTTGCAAAAAATGACAGGAATAACGTGAGTATTGCAGAGGCCACGAACCAGGTGGCGACCCTGAAGGAAGCGGTGTCCGCGGCCGAAATCAAAGCGGCCGCGGAGCGTACCAAGCGAGAGGAGCAGGAGGCGCGGGTGGCGGAGGTGCGGCAAGGGCTCCAGGCTCTCGTGAAAAAACACGAGAGTTTGGAGCGTGACTCGGAGACTCGAGAGTCCGAGCTCGCCTTGGCTCTTGAGAGTGCCAAAGCCGCTCAGGCCGAAGCCCAAAAAGCCCTCCAGGAAATTGAGGCGATGAAGAAGATAGCGGCGGGTAAGGCATTCTTTATGCAAAGCAAGCATGTGAAGGTGAATTATCTGTTACTTACCTGAATCCGGAGCTCTCCAGGAGCCTTCGCAGATCTGCCCTGCAGTGTATCCGATGCCGCCGCTTTCTACCGAGCCGAAGAGGGGAGCTCGACGGAGAAGGTGTTTTGGTCTCAGTATGCTGAGGCCGAACACCCGGTGCCCTTGAGCGACCAACTGAAGCAATTGGTCGAGCTCCACAAGGTCGCCGAACAGGCCATGAAGGGCCTTATAGCCCGGCTGTGGCCAAATGAGGCCATGCCTGGGAGCTACTTCGGGCTAGTGCGGCGGCTGGTGGACGCCTGTCCATGGATCGAAGTCATCAAGCGCTCCGTCTGTATTGAAGGTGCCCGTAGGGCCCTTGCCCGTGCTAAGGTGCACTGGGGCAAGCTGGACGGTGAGAATCTTGTGAAGGACGGACCACCACCGGGCAAGGAGCATCGCAAGCCCGAAATGTATTATGAGGGCGTCCTGGAGGGTGCCCGCCTGATAGCGGGTGAATGCTCCAAAGATGTAATTTTTGAATAGACTCGCATTTGTTATCCTGTACGCTGAAAACTTGTTCATATGCGCTAAGCAACGCTTGTGAATTTAAAATATTACCTTCTGTGCAGCTGTTTATAAAATCTAAGATATGGCAAGTCGTTGGCTTCAGCCCCCATGCCACGAGTGCTGGGGTGTTCGGGATAAACTTGAGCGCTCTTGTTCCCATTCTTGGGTCCTTCGAGGGAGGCGCTCAACGCAACGAACCAGGCAACCGGACTTATAGTGCTTGAACACTCTCACTTAGCCATAGAATTCTATAATTTTAAATTTCGGCGAAGCCCCTAGTATTCGGAAGACCGAGTTCGGGGCGCTATCCACGCCTTGGCCGGACAATGCCGGCTCCTCGCTCTAAGCGGCATAAGTCTTTAGGGACTCGAAAAAACCTCTCGAACAGCGACCAGCTCTCGCCTTATCATGACGGTCAGTTTTAGCTTTCTCCACTGAGGTGCTCAACCCAGCTCAACCGGGGCACAATCGCAGTGGTTCTCCCAGCGCTACCTTAGCCGATATAACGGAACGTAAGGTACCAAAACATGGGAGCCGGGCAAACCCAACTATTGACCCAAGACATGATTCGGAGCCGATGCATATAATGCTATAAGTTCGGGGTGCCGCACTTGTGAAAGTGTTCGGACTTGTCACACCATGCTTTTGGGGTACATAAGCCCCTGGTGTGGTGGCCGTACGAAATTGTACGGTTGCGCAATGTCATAGATGAACATATACAATGAGAAAGAATGCAATATTAGGCAAGAGCTATATATTGTTTATTCAAAAGAAACTGCAAATAAAAGCAGAACGATACAAATGGTGCGATAAGCAAGGTACGGGACTTTTGATGTGTCCCCCTTCCAGGGGTAAGTTTGCGGTGTGGTATGTAAAATAGGTATAATGCTCGTAGTAGAGACCACCTGGACATTCGACGTAGCTTTCTGCTTCCCTGGCAGTTGCATCATGAGTTCGGCAATGCTAGTGCCGGACAGGGCTTCTGGAAAACGGAGTCCTGAAAGTAAGAGAAAAAAAGAAAGAAAAAGAATGACACAATCGGGAGCCCCTGGTGCGGTTGAGCCGCATTCTGGGCGTGCCGTGGTCGTGCCCCTCCCCTTATGCCCATGGTATCTCCAGAGCGTAGTTATGTACGCGTAGTACTGGCTTCGCAATTTCGCGAGGGCTGGGGTTTGGGCCGCATTGCTATGCGTGCTCGGGACGTGCCAGGCGGTCTTGCTGTAGGTTACTCCGGGCGCGCTTGACGGTGTCCAGACATTTAATGGCCGGACTCGAGAATTGCCTTAAGAGGCTGCTTTGTACTTATGCCGCAAGGGCGGCCGTATGCTCCTCCGTTCGGAGGGACCGTTCGGTGTTTCCATTGACCGTGATTACGCCTCGAGGGCCTGGCATCTTGAGCTTGAGGTACGCGTAGTGCGGCACCGCATTGAATTTTGCGAATGCGGTTCACCCGAGCAGTGCGTGATAGCCGCTGCGGAACGGGACTATGTCAAAGATTAACTCCTCACTCCAGAAGTTATCCGGGGATCCGAAGACCACTTCAAGTGTAACGGAGCCTGTACAGTTGGCCTTTACACCTGAAATGACGCCTTTAAAGGTCATCTTTGTGGGTTTGATTCTTGACGGGTCTATGCCCATTTTGCGCACTGTATCCTGATAAATCAGGTTCAGGCTGCTGCCGCCGTCCATCGGGACTCTGGTGAGGTGAAATCCGTCAATAATTTGGTCAAGAACCAATGCGGCGAAACCTCCGTGACGGATGCTAGTGGGGTGGTCCCTTCGATCAAAGGTGATCGGGCAGGAAGACCATGGGTTGAACTTCGGGGCGACTGGCTCCATCACATATACGTCCCTTAGTGCACGCTTCTGCTCCCTTTTGGGTATGTGGGTTGCGTATATCATGTTCACCGTCCGCACTTGTGTGGGAAAGCCCTTCTGTCCTCTATTGTTCGGCGTCCGGGGCTCTTGCTCGTCATCGCTACCCAGCCCCTTGTCGTTGTTTTCGGCGTTTAGCTTGCCTGCTTGCTTGAACACCCAACAATCCCTGTTGGTGTGGTTGGCTGCTTTTTCGGGCGTGCCATGTATCTGGCACAAGCGATCAAGTATTCGGTCCAAGTTGGACGGGCCCTGGGTATTTCTTTTGAATGGCTTCTTCCGTTGACCGGGTTTAGAGCCTCTGAATCCGGCATTTACTGTCGTATCTTCAGCATTGTCACCGTTAATGCGGCGTTTATGTTTGTTGCGACGCGACCTGCCATTGCTCTCCTTGGTATCCGAACTACCAGGGTGTTTGGCCAAGTTGTTGCTTCGAGCTAGCCAGCTGTCCTCTCCCGCGCAAAAGCGGGTCATGAGTGTGGTGAGGGCTGCCATGGATTTCGGCTTTTCCTGTCCTAGGTGCCGGGCTAGCCACTCGTCGCGGATGTTGTGTTTGAAGGCTGCTAGCGCCTCTGCATCCAGACAGTCGATGATCTGATTTTTCTTTGTTAGGAACCGCGTCCAGAATTGTCTGGCCGATTCTTCTGGCTGCTGAATTATATGGCTAAGGTCATCGGCGTCTGGTGTTCACACATATGTGCCCTGGAAGTTATCAAGGAATGCGGCTTCCAGGTCCTCCCATCAACCGATTGACTCTGCTGGCAAGCTGTTGAGCCAATGCCGAGCTGGTCCTTTAAGCTTGAGTGGGAGATATTTGATGGCATGTAGATCATCACCGCGGGCCATGTGGATATGGAGGAGATAGTCCTCGATCCAGACCGCAGGATCTGTGGTACCATCATATGATTCGATGTTTACGGGTTTGAAGCCCTCAGGGATTTGATGCTCCATTACTTCATCTGTGAAGCATAGTGGGTGTGCGGCGCCTCTGTATTGGGCTATATCACGGCGTAGCTCATATGAGCTTTGTCTGCTGTGTTCGGCTCGGCCGGGGTTGCTGTATCCGGCGTGACGGTAATCATCCCGAGTCGTTGGGCGCCCACGCGATCTGTAGATCGATCTTGTTTGCTTTGCCTTATCCTCCAGTATATCTCGCAAGTCCGGCGCATTCTCCCGTGCCTTGGTACTTTTTGAGCGGCGTCGGGGCGTGGCTTGAGCGAAGGGCCGAGAGGCTTCTCTGTCGTGGCCACGGGGTGGCCGGTCTGCCATGTCATGCGCTGGTGACGCGGGTGCTTCCTCCTCTGATCGAGGCAACGGCCTGCGCTTGGGGTAGATTTTGGAGGGACTTTCGAGTTCGTACTCTTTGGTAGCAAGGACTTCAGTCCATCTGTCAGCTAGCAAGTCTTGGTCAGCTCTAAGCTGCTGCTGCTTTTTCTTGAGGCTGCTTGCCGTGGCCATAAGCCTGCGTTTGGAACGCTCTTGTTCGGCGGGGTCCTCAGGCACGACAAATTCGTCGTCATCGAGGCTTGCCTCATCTTCGGAGGGAGGCATATAATTATCGTCCTCTACCTCTCTGTCTGCCGCTCTATCATGAGGGTTGGCTTCTCCCTCCTCCTGTGCTGAATCCTGCTGGAGGGGGTTATCTTCGGCACTGTCCGGGGTGTTATTATCTCCCGTGCCGGAATCACCGTTTTTACTGTGGCGGGATTTAGAGCGGTGCCGCTGACGCCGGCGCTTGGGTTGTTTCTTGGAGGGGTCATCCACCGCTGTTCCATCACCATTCTCATCTTTTGGGATGTCCACCATGTATATGTCATATGACGAGGTGGCCTTCCAGTGCCCCGTGGGCGCTGGCTCTTGATCGTCTCCGGCACCGTCGTCCATACCGTCGATGTCTTCGGAGTCGAAGTCGAGCATGTCAGTTAAATCATCGACAGTGGCTACAAAGTGGGTGGTGGGTGGGCGTTGAATTTCTTCATCGTCCAAATCCCAACCTTCCTGACCGTAGTTCGGCCAGGGCTCCCCTGACAAAGAGAGAGACTTTAATGAGTTCAGGATATCGCCAAAGGGCGAGTGCTGACAGATGTCCGCGGCGTGAATTCCATAACCGGCGCCTAGTCGGATTCGACTGGCAGGGGCGCGGGGAGTTCGGAGTCCGGAAAGGAGTCCGGCACCTAGGAGTCACGAGCTTCGCAAGGGATAGGGATGGTGTTCGGCTCAATCGCCGTAGAGATTTCAGCCCCCGAGGCGGTGTCCAACCAACCGTCCTCGATCGGCGAAACCGGCTCCGGATTAAGGGTCGGAGCGGGCACTGGTGCGGCCTCCAGGGCACTGTTCGGCGGCAGAGCTAGGTCGTACCCATTGAGACAGTGCGGCACGCTCGGCTGCGGCTCGAATCCGTCGAAGATCAAGTCTCCGTGGACATCGGCCGTATAGTTCAAACTTCCAAATTTGACCTGATGGCCAGGGGCGTAGCTTTCGATCTGCTCCAGATGACCTATCGAATTGGCCCGCAGTGCAAAGCCGCCGAATACGAAGATCTGTCCGGGGAGAAAAATCTCACCCTGGACTGCGTCGTTGCTGATGATTGAAGGAGCCATCGGGCCTATAGGTGACAACACAGAGGAACTCTCAATGAAAGCACCAATGCCGGTGTCAAAACCGGCGGATCTCGGGTAGGGGGTCCTGAACTATGTGTCTAGGCGGATGGTAATAGGAGACAAGGGACACGATGTTTTTACCCAGGTTCTGGCCCTCTCGATGGAGGTAAAACCCTACTCCTGGTTGATTAATATTGATGATATGGGTTGTACAAGAGTAGATCTACCACGAGATCAGAGAGGCTAAACCCTAGAAGCTAGCCTATGGTATGATTGTTATTCGTCCTACGGACTAAAACCCTTCGGTTTATATAGACACCGAATAGGGTTAGGGTTACACAGAGTCGGTTACAATGGTAGGAGATCTACATATCCGTATTGCCAAGCTTGCCTTCCACGCCAAGGAAAGTCCCATCCGGACACGGGACGAAGTCTTCAATCTTGTATGTTCATAGTCCAGGAGTCCGGCCAAAGATGATAGTTCGGCTATCCAGGCACCCCCTAGTCCAGGACTCCCTCACCCACTATGGCCCATTAAACCCCCGGGGTTCCGGTAACCCCTCGGTACACCGGTAAAATCCTGATTTCACCCGGAACACTTCCGATATCCAAATATAGGCTTCTAATATATCAATCTTCATGTCTCGACTATTTCGAGACTCCTCATCATGTCCCCGATCTCATCCGGGACTCCAAACAACCTTCGGTACATCAAAAACCATAACTCATAATATAAATCGTCACCGAACTTTAAGAGTGCGGATCCTACGGGTTCGAGAACTATGTAGACATGACCGAGACACGTCTCCGGTCAATAACCAATAGAGGAACCTGGATGTTTATATTGGCTCCTACATATTCTACGAAGATCTTTATCGGTCAAACCGCATAACAACATACTTTGTTCTCTTTGTCATCGTTATGTTACTTGCCCGAGATTCGGTCGTCGGTATCTCAATACCTAGTTCAATCTTGTTACCGGCAAGTCTCTTTATTCGTTTTGTAATGCATCATCCCGCAACTAACTCATTAGTCATATTGCTTGCAAGGCTTATAGTGATGTGCATTACCGAGATGGCCCAGAGACACCTCTCCGACAATCGGAGTGACAAATCCTAATTTTGAAATACGCCAACTCAACATGTACCTTCGGAGACACCTGTAGAGCTCCTTTATAATCACACAGTTACGTTGTGACATTTGGTAGCACACAAAGTGTTCCTCCGGTAAACGGGAGTTGCATAATCTCATAGTCATAGGAACATGTATAAGTCATGAAGAAAGCAATAGCAACATACTAAACGATCAAGTGCTAAGCTAACGGAATGGGTCAAGTCAATCACATCATTCTCTAATGATGTGATCCCGTTAATCAAATGACAACTCATGTCTACTCCTAGGAAACTTAACCATCTTTGATTCAACGAGCTAGTCAAGTAGAGGCATACTAGTGACACTTTGTTTGTCTATGTATTCACACATGTATCAAGTTTCCAGTTAATACAATTCTAGCATGAATAATAAACATTTATCATGAAATAAGAAAATAAATAATAACTTTATTATTGCCTCTAGGGCATATTTCCTTCAGTCTCCCACTTGCACTAGAGTCAATAATCTAGTTCACATCATCATGTGATTTAATACCAATATTCATATCTGTATATGATTAATACACATAGTTCACATCGTCATGTGATCAACACCCAAAGGGTTTACTAGAGTCAATAATCTAGTTCACATCGCTATGTGATTAACACCCAAAAGTACTAAGGTATGATCATGTTTTGCTCGTGAGAGAAGTTTAGTCAACGGGTCTGTCATATTCATAGCCGTATGTATTTTGCAAATATTCTATGTCTACAATGCTCTGCATTGAGCTATTCTAGCTAATTGCTCCCACTTTCAATACGTATCCAGATTGAGATTTAGGTCATCTGGATCGAGCTTGCACCGATGTAACTCTTTATGATGGTCTCTTTTATCACCTCCATAATCGAGAAATATTTCCTTAGTCCTCACTAAGGATATTCTTGACCGTTGTCCAGTGATCTACTCTTAGATCAAAATTGTACTCCCTTGCCAAACTCAGAGCAAGGTATACAATAGGTCTGGTGTTGGGGAACGTTGCAGAAAATTAAAAATTTTCCTACGGTTTCACCAAGATCCATCTATGAGTTCATCTAAGCAACGAGTCAAGGGAGTGAGTTTGCATCTACATAGCACTTGTAGATCGAGTGCGGAAGCGTTCAAGGGGATGGTGATGAGGGAGTCGTACTCGCCGTGATTCGGATCACCGACGACCAAGTGCTAAACGGACAGCACCTCCGCGTTCAACACACGTACGGGATGGACGACGTCTCCTACGTCTTGATCTAGCAAGGAGGAAGGAGAGGTTGAGGAAGATAGCTCCAATGGCAGCACGACGGCTTGGTGTTGTTGGAGCAGCAGTTCTCCGACAGAGCTTCGCCAAGCACGTACGGAGGAGGAGAGGTGTTGGGGAGGGGAGGGGCTGCGCCTTGGCTTGTGTATTGCAGCCCTCCCCCACCCTTCTATTTATAGGGGAAAAGGGGCAAGAGGGGCCGGTCCCTCTAGATGGAACCCTAGAGGGGGGCGGCGGCCAAGGGAGAGGGGTGGCTTGCCCCCCAAGCAAGGGGGGCGCCCCCTTCTAGGGTTTCCCCCCCAAACCCTAGGCGCATGGGCCCAAGGTGGGGGGCGCGCCCAGCCCACCAGGGGCTGGCTCCCTCTCCCACGCAGCCCAAGTGGCCCCCGGGGAGGGGTGGCCCCTCCCGGTGGACCTCCGGAACCCTTCCGGTGGACCCGGTACAATACCGGTAAGCCCCCGAAACTTTCCGGTGTCCGTTTAACAACTTCCCATATATAAATCTTTACCTCCGGATTATTATGGAACTCCTCGTGACATCCGAGATCTCATCC
This sequence comes from Triticum aestivum, assembly GCF_018294505.1. Classification (NCBI taxonomy): domain Eukaryota; kingdom Viridiplantae; phylum Streptophyta; class Magnoliopsida; order Poales; family Poaceae; genus Triticum; species Triticum aestivum. Next base: position 678,642,303 of record NC_057795.1, on the reverse strand, counting down.
GGGACTCCGAACAACATTCGGTAATCACATACAAGTCTTCCTAATAACCCTAGCATCACCGAACCTTAAGTGTGTAGACCCTACGGGTTCGCGAGACATGCAGACATGACCGAGACGCTCTCAGGTCAATAACCAACAGCGGGATCTGGATACCCATGTTGGCTCCCACATGCTCCTCGATGATGTCATCGGATGAACCACGATGTCAAGGATTCAAGCAACCCCGTATACTATTCCCTTTGTCAGACGGTATGTTACTCGCCCGAGACTCGTTCGTCGGTATCCCAATACCTTGTTCAGTCTCGTTACCGGCAAGTCACTTTACTCGTACCGTAATGCATGATCCTGTGACCAGACACTTGGCCACTTTGAGCTCATTATGATGATGCACTACCGAGTGGGCCCAGTGATACCTCTCCGTAACACGGAGTGACAAATCCCAATCTCGATCCGTGTCAACCCAACAAACACTTTCGGAGATACCTGTAGTGCACCTTTATAGTCACCCAGTTACGTTGTGACGTTTGTTACACCCAAAGCACTCCTACGGTATCCGGGAGTTACACGATCTCATGGTCTAAGGAAGAGATACTTGACATTGGAAAAGCTCTAGCAAAACGAACTACACGATCTTGTGCCATGCTTAACATTGGGTCTTGTCCATCACGTCATTCTCCTAATGACGTGATCCCGTTGTCAATGACATCTGATGTCCATAGTCAGGAAACCATGACTATCTATTGACCAACGAGCTAGTCAACTAGAGGCTTACTAGGGACGTATTGTAGTCTATGTATTCACACATGTATTACGATTTCCGGATAATACAATTATAGCATGAATAAAAGAAAATTATCATGAACAAGGAAATATAATCATAATGCTTTTATTATTGCCTCTAGGGCATATTTCCAACAGTCTCCCACTTGCACTAGAGTCAATAATCTAGTTACATTGTGATGAATCAAACACCCATAGAGTTCTGGTGTTGATCATGTTTTGCTCGCGAGAGAGGTTTAGTCAACGGATCTGCGACATTCAGATCCGTATGGACTTTACAAATTTCTATGTCTCCATCTTGAACATTTTCACGGATGGAGTTGAAGCGACGCTTGATGTGCCTGGTCTTCTTGTGAAACCTGGGCTCCTTGGCAAGTGCAATAGCCCCAGTGTTGTCACAGAAGAGTTTGATCGGCCCCGATGCATTGGGTATGACTCCTAGGTCGGTGATGAACTCCTTCACCCAAATTGCTTCATGCGCTGCCTCCGAGGCTGCCATGTACTCCGCTTCCCATGAAGATCCCGCCACGACACTCTGCTTGCAGCTGCACCAACTTACTGCTCCACCATTCAACATATACATGTATCCGGTTTGTGACTTAGAGTCATCCAGATCTGTGTCAAAGCTAGCGTCGACGTAACCCTTTACGACGAGCTCTTCGTCACCTCTATAAACGAGAAACATGTCCTTTGTCCTTTTCAGGTACTTCAGGATATTCTTGACCGCTGTCCAGTGTTCCTTGCCGGGATTACTTTGGTACCTTCCTACCAAACTTACGGCAAGGTTTACATCAGGTCTGGTACACAGCATGGCATACATAATAGATCCTATGGCTAAGGCATAGGGGATGACGCTCATCTCTTCTTTATCTTTTGCCGTGGTCGGGCATTGAGCTGAGCTCAATTTCACACCTTGCAGTACAGGCAAGAACCCTTTCTTGGATTGATCCATTTTGAACTTCTTCAAAATCTTATCAAGGTATGTGCTTTGTGAAAGACCTATGAGGCGTCTCGATCTATCTCTATAGATCTTGATGCCTAATATATAAGCAGCTTCTCCAAGGTCCTTCATTGAAAAACTTTTATTCAAGTAGGCCTTAATGCTGTCCAAGAGTTCTATATCATTTCCCATCAAAAGTATGTCATCTACATATAATATGAGAAATGCTACAGAGCTCCCACTCACTTTCTTGTAAACGCAGGCTTCTCCATAAGTCTGCATAAATCCAAACGCTTTGATCATCTCATCAAAGCGAATGTTCCAACTCCGAGATGCTTGCACCAGCCCATAAATGGATCGCTAGAGGTTGCATACTTTGTTAGCATTCTTAGGATCGACAAAACCTTCCGGCTGCATCATATACAGCTCTTCCTTAAGATAACCGTTAAGGACCGCTGTTTTGACGTCCATCTGCCATATCTCATAATCATATTATGCGGAAATTGCTAACATGATTCGGACGGACTTAAGCTTCGCTACGGGAGAGTAAGTCTCATCGTAGTCAATCCCTTGAACTTGTCGATAACCCTTAGCGACAAGTCGAGCTTTATAGATGGTAACATTACCATCTGCGTCCGTCTTCTTCTTAAAGATCCATTTGTTTTCTATCGCTCGCCGATCATCGGGCAAGTCTGTCAAAGTCCATACTTTGTTTTCATACATGGATCCTATCTCGGATTGCATGGCTTCGAGCCATTTGTTGGAATCCTGGCCCGCCATCGCTTCTTCATAGTTCGAAGGTTCACCGTTGTCTAACAACATGATTTCCAGGACAGGGTTGCCGTACCATTCTGGTGCGGAACGTGTCCTAGTGGACCTACGAAGTTCAGTAGCAACTTGATCCGAAGTACCTTGATAATCATCATTAATTTCCTCTCCAGTCGGTGTAGGCACCACAGGAACATTTTCCTGAGCTGCACTACTTTCCGGTTCAAGAGGTAGTACTTCATCGAGTTCTACTTTCCTCCCACTTACTCCTTTCGAGAGAAACTCTTTTTCCAGAAAGGATCCATTCTTGGCAACAAAGATCTTGCCTTCGGATCTAAGGTAGAAGGTATACCCAATGGTTTCCTTAGGGTATCCTATGAAGACGCATTTTTCCGACTTGGGTTCGAGCTTTTTAGGTTGAAGTTTCTTGACATAAGCATCGCATCCCCAAACTTTTAGAAACGACAGCTTAGGTTTCTTCCCAAACCATAATTCATACGGTGTCGTCTCAACGGATTTAGATGGTGCCCTATTTAAAGTGAATGTAGCTGTCTCTAGAGCGTATCCCCAAAATGACAGCGGTAAATCGGTAAGAGACATCATAGATCGCACCATATCCAATAGAGTGCGATTACGACGTTCGGACACACGTTACGCTGAGGTGTTCCAGGCGGCGTTAGTTGTGAAATGATTCCACATTTTCTTAAGTGTGTACCAAATTCGTGACTTAAATATTCTCCTCCACGATCTGATCGTAAGAACTTTATTTTTTCGGTCACGTTGATTCTCTACCTCATTCTGAAATTCCTTGAACTTTTCAAAGGTCTCAGACTTGTGTTTCATTAAGTAGACATACCCATATCTACTCAAGTCATCTGTGAGAGTGAGAACATAACAATATCCTCCGCGAGCCTCAACACTCATTGGACCGCACACATCGGTATGTATGATTTCCAACAAGTTGGTTGCTCGCTCCATTGTTCCGGAGAACGGAGTCTTGGTCATCTTGCCCATGAGGCATGGTTCGCATGTGTCAAATGATTCATAATCCAGAGACTCCAAAAGTCCATCAGCATGGAGCTTCTTCATGCGCTTGACACCAATGTGACCAAGGCGGCAGTGCCACAAGTATGTGGGACTATCGTTATCAACTTTACATATTTTGGTATTCACGCTATGAATATGTGTAACATTACGTTCGAGATTCATTCAGAATAAACCATTGACCATCAGAGCATGACCATAAAACATATCTCTCATATAAATAGAACAACCATTATTCTCGGATTTAAATGAGTAGCCATCTCGTATCAAACGAGATCCAGATACAATGTTCATGCTCAAACTTGGCACCAAATAACAATTATTAAGGTTTATAACTAATCCCGTAGGTAAATGTAGAGGTAGCGTGCCGACGGCGATCACATCGACCTTGGAACCATTCCCGACGCGCATCGTCACCTCGTCCTTCGCTAGTCTCCGTTTATTCCGCAGATCCTGCTGTGAGTTACAAATATGAGCAACGGCACCGGTATCAAATACCCAGGAGTTACTATGAGTACTGGTAAGGTACACATCAATTACATGTATATCAAATATACCTTTAGTGTTGCCGGCCTTCTTGTCCGCTAAGTATTTGGGGCAGTTCCGCTTCCTGTGGCCCTTCCCTTTGCAATAAAAGCACTCTGTCTCAGGCTTGGGTCCATTCTTTGACTTCTTCCCGGCAACTTGCTTACCGGGCGCGGCAACCTCCTTGCCGTCCTTCTTAAAGTTCTTCTTGCCCTTGCCCTTCTTGAACTTAGTGGTTTTATTGACCATCAACACTTGATGTTCTTTCTTGATTTCAACCTCTGCTGACTTCAGCATTGAGAATACTTCGGGAATGGTCTTCTCCATCCCCTGCATATTGTAGTTCATCACACAGCTCTTGTAGCTTGGTGGGAGCGACTGAAGGATTCTGTCAATGACCGCCTCGTCCGGGAGATTTATGTCCAGCTGGGACAGGCGGTTGTGCAACCCAGACATTTTGAGTATGTGCTCACTGACAGAATTGTTTTCTTGCATCTTACAACTATAGAACTTGTCGGAGACTTCATATCTCTCGACCCGGGCATGAGCTTGGAAAACTAGTTTCAGCTCCTCAAACATCTCATATGCTCCGTGTTGCTCAAAACGCTTTTGGAGCCCCGGTTCTAAGATGTAAAGCATGCCGCAGTGAACGAGGGAGTAATCATCAGCGCGAGACTGCCAAGCATTCATAACGTCTTGGTTCTCTGGGATGGGTGCTTCACCTAGCGGTGCTTCTAGGACATATTGTTTCTTGGCAGCTATGAGGATGATCCTCAGGTTCCGGACCCAGTCCGAATAGTTGCTGCCATCATCTTTCAGCTTGGTTTTCTCTAGGAACGCGTTGAAGTTCATGCTGACATGAGTGTTGGCCATTTGATCTACAAGACATTTTGCAAAGATTTTAGACTATTGTTCATGATAATAAAGTTCATCTAATCAAATTATTTTAATGAACTCCCACTTAGATTAGACATCCCTCTAGTCATCTAAGTGTTACACGATCCGAGTCGACTAGGCCATGTCCGATCATCATGTGAGACGGACTAGTCATCGTCGGTGAACATTCTCATGTTGATCGTATCTTCCATACGACTCGTGTTCGACCTTTCGGTCTCCGTGTTCTGAGGCCATGTCTGTACATGCTAGGCTCGTCAAGTTAACCCTAAGTGTTTCGCGTGTGTAAATCTGTCATACACCCGTTTTATGTGAACGTAAGAATCCATCACACCCGATCATCACGTGGTGCTTAGAAGCGACGAACTTTAGCAACGATGCACAGTTAGGGGAGAACACTTCTTGAAATTGTTGTAAGGGATCATCTTATTTACTACCGTCGTTCTAAGTAAACAAGATGCATAAACATAATAAACATCACATGCAATTATATAGTAGTGACATGATATGGCCAATATCATATAGCTCCTTTGATCTCCATCTTCGGGGCTCCATGATCATCCTGTCACCGGCATGACCCCATGATCTCCATCATCATGATCTCCATCATCGTGTCTTCATGAAGTTGTCACGCCAACGACTACTTCTACTTCTATGGCTAACGCGTTTAGCAATAAAGTAAAGTAATTTACATGGCGTTCTTCAATGACACGCAGGTCATACAATAATAAAGACAACTCCTATGGCTCCTGCCGGTTGTCATACTCATCGACATGCAAGTCATGATTCCTATTACAAGAACATGATCTCATACATCACATATATCATTCATCATTCATCACAACTTTGGCCATATCACATCACATGACAATTGCTGCAAAAACAAGTTAGACGTCCTCTAATTGTTGTTGCATCTTTTACGTGGCTGCAATTGGGTTCTAGCAAGAACGTTTTCTTACCTACGAATAACCACAATGTGATTTTGTCAACTTCTATTTACCCTTCATAAGGACCCTTTTCATCGAATCCGCTCCAACTAAAGTGGGAGAGACAGACACCCGCCAGCCACCTTATGCAACTAGTGCATGTTAGTCGGTGGAACCGGTCTCACGTAAGCGTACGTGTAAGGTTGGTCCGGGCCACTTCATCCCACAATACTGCTGAAGCAAGATAAGACTAGTAGCGGCAAGCAAGTTGACAAGATCCACGCCCACAACAAAATTGTGTTCTACTCGTGCAATAGAGAACTACGCATAGACCTAGCTCATGATGCCACTGTTGGGGAACGTTGCAGAAAATTAAAAAATTTCCTACGGTTTCACCAAGATCCATCTATGAGTTCATCTAAGCAACGAGTCAAGGGAGTGAGTTTGCATCTACATACCACTTGTAGATCAAGTGCGGAAGCGTTCAAGGGGATGGTGATGAGGGAGTCGTACTCGCCGTGATTTGGATCACCGACGACCAAGTGCTGAACGGACAGCACCTCCGCGTTCAACACACGTACGGGACGGACGACGTCTCCTCCGTCTTGATCCAGCAAGGAGGAAGGAGAGGTTGAGGAAGACAGCTCCAATGGCAGCACGACGGCGTTGTGTTGTTGGAGCAGCAGTTCTCCGACAGAGCTTCGCCAAGCACGTACGGAGGAGGAGAGGTGTTGGGGAGGGGAGGGGCTGCGCCTTGGCTTGTGTATTGCAGCCCTCCCCCACCCCTCTATTTATAGGGGAAAAGGGGCAAGAGGGGCCGGTCCCTCTAGATGGAACCCTAGAGGGGGCGGCGGCCAAGGGAGAGGGGTGGCTTGCCCCCCAAGCAAGGGGGGCGCCCCCTTCTAGGGTTTCCCCCCCCCCAAACCCTAGGCACATGGGCCCAAGGTGGGGGCGCGCCCAGCCCACCAGGGGCTGGCTCCCTCTCCCACGCAGCCCAAGTGGCCCCCCGGGAGGGGTGGCCCCTCCCGGTGGACCTCCGGAACCCTTCCGGTGGCCCCGGTACAATACCGGTAAGCCCCCGAAACTTTCCGGTGTCCGTTTAACAACTTCCCATATATAAATCTTTACCTCCGGACTATTACGGAACTCCTCGTGACATCCGGGATCTCATCCGGGACTCCGAACAACATTCGGTAATCACATACAAGTCTTCCTAATAACCCTAGCATCACCGAACCTTAAGTGTGTAGACCCTACGGGTTCGGGAGACATGCAGACATGACCGAGACGCTCTCACACTACTAGAAATACCACTACTAATGGCGCACCTAATATGGCCATTAATGGCGCATCACTGGTGCGCCATTGATAGCACGCCATTAGTAATTTTTACTAATGGCGCACCACCTGGTGCGCCATTAGTATCTGGTATACTAATGGCGCACCACCTGGTGCACCATTAGTATATGCGAGGGTGCGCCATTAGTATGCCTCCCAGGGGGCATGTATACCCAGGTGCTTTGGCATACTAATGGCGCACCACCTCTGGATGCGCCATTAGTAACCGCAGCATACTAATGGCGCACCACCCGGTGATGCGCCATTAGTATGCACTGTCATACTAATGGCGCACTGTCGTGTGATGCGCCATTAGTATGAATATTAGGTTTTTTTATTTTTTTATTTTCTGTTTTTTGCACAGGTTACAAAATGTATAATTTGACAAAATATAGACAGCACACATCAACAATAGATTCATCAAATACAATAGAAGATTAGTCTTTGAATACAATTCATCATATTAGTCTCCGAATACAATTCATCATATTAGTCTCTGAATTAAAAAGACCGAACAAAGATAGAACATTATATTACAAGTCTCGAGACCGCGAGTAGCGAGTTTGTCTTCACATTACAAGTCGATATCGATCATCTAAACTACCATCACATAGAAGAGAGCTGCGGTCATCACGATGAGCATCATCACGATGAAACTCGTCTTCATCCGGTTCCTCCAACGCTCCCTCCCCTCTCCCGCTAGATAGCGGGCGTATCTAGATTCGGCCTCGGCCCTAGTGGTGTACCCTTTGTAACTGTTACCGCTGAATCGGTGAACCTGTCTCTGACACTCCTCCCAGTCATCGTAGACTCCGGGAACCTTACCCTTGTACACGACATACGTCGGCATCGCTATGCACTAGCCAAACGAAACGTTAGTACCAATTCACAGACAATACATAAGCAATATATAAGTATGCAACAGAACGATCGGAAGAGAAAAGCAAGACATTAATAGCATCGATTACATCTAAGTTGAACGACTCTCGAAACCAAAGAGACATACTACAAGTTCATTAAAGTTTAATTACAACATGAGCCAATCGATGTTTCAGAACTAGACAACTCGACTCAAGGGACCGGAGCGTGGATGAAGCCGCCGTCTATCGTGGGAGTCATGAAAGAACGGGCGTTGTCATCCTGCATTTGTAGCATTGTGTCGATGTCACTGTTGGACGGTTGATTTCTGAGGTAGAACTGCCCCGAGGTACGAAGGACATCTTGATGGGTGATTTCCGCAAACTCCGACTGGATGCGAAAGAATTCTTGTCGGAGGTCCGCGTCCTGGATTGCCGACACGCTCGCGGCCCAATCTTGGAGTTTACTCGGTAGCAGAAGTTGATGATGGTCCCGTACGATCGCCCGCATGTGATGGATGGCGTAGTAGGCACCCTTCTGACCGCCAGGCGGCTGCTTGACGCAGCAGAACGTCGTATTGTGGGAGAACACGTGCTTGCCGTACTTACGAATAGGCCTGGTGAAGGTGCCTCCAGATTGGGCGTAGCCAGGGAGAACATCATCAAGAACCTTCTTGACATTTGTGTAGTCTACGTTCGACTGACGGTCCGGGTCGAAATACGTGGCCATGGAATATTTGGGGCTTAGGAGGATGAGCGTGCAACGTGTGTCACTGCAGAAAACACGGAATGTTAAAAGAAAAACGATCGAAAAGTAAGAATTCATATGTTACGGGCCGGTTGAGGGTTGGACTTACTCGGGAAAGTAAGGCACGAGGAAGTTATCCTTATCTTGGTTTGCCAGAATGACGCCTTCGAGGTAAGAACTCGCGACTTGCCGGTCCCCAGCGCTGCCCAAGATCTTGGCACGCATGTAGAAGGGGTCTACTATCACGATGTCCGGGGTCTTGTCGCGAATGATCCGCATCTCCATACTCAGCGAAAATAGCCGAACGAAGGTGTAGTGCAGCGGATGAAGGTTAAACATAGCAAAGATGTCATCAAACCGCAGGACGATCGTACCCCCGATGTCGCCATCCACAAAGCCCTTGCCCTCTGGCACCTTGGCCACGAAAACCGGGTATGCCACATCCTTCTCTCTGAGACGCCGCTTCTCCAAAGAAAGAACACTGTCGTGCACACTCCGCATAGCACCGGTTGCAGCATTGAGCATATTTGGTGGTAGCATCGCCCTACCCGCCACATGCACCCTCCTCGAGATATCCTGCGGTGAAGGTGGCCCGTCCTGAGCACGGATCGTACTCGGTGCCGGCTGGCTCGCACCCTTCTTAGTCTTTCTTTTGCGTGCCTTCTTCCTCTCCTGTAATGGGACCGAGTTCTGCTCACAGACCGCCTTCTTGAGTGTGTTGGGGCTGATAATATTTCGCACCTCGCCTATCTGAGGCTCGGTGAAGTCGGCAGCTGGAGGCGTCTCCTGAGAGCTGAACGCCAGACGGCGCCTGTTGCAACTTGGCTTCTCCGCGGTACGAGCTAGATCGCACACGTCTTTTGTTGGGTTTGGTTCTTGAGAAGGAGGCCCCATGAAGTCGCCATCGTACCCATGCTCGGCAAAGTACTGATCGACGTTGCCAAATGTATCATCATCGTCGTCGTCGTCGTTCTGATCCTGTGCCATATGCATGTTTGGATCCAGTGGCATAGGGATGTCCGGCACCGTTACGGCGGTCTTGCCATGGGGCCGACTTGGCGCCGGCACGACTGGCGGTGTTGTCTTTGGGGTGGTGTCCCCCGCCCCCAAACGAATCTGGCTCTTTGGCCAAAGCAGGGGCCAGCTCAGGCAGGCGCTGAGGGTCATCACGTCTTCATCATCGGCCCCGACGGGTCGAATCGGAGGTAACAAGTCGTCGCAGCCTGGCAGCACCCGAACCAGTTGAACCCTAAACAAGTTGGGTGGCATCTGGGTACCGTGGAACAAGGGGTTGCCCGGTTGAACGATTTTGCCCTTGGCGACATCGACCAACTCGTTGTTCACGAAGTGGAGGAGAGTGCACGGAACGTCGGCGGCGCCCTGCGAAAACATGTAGGGCGTCAGGGATGCCCAGTCAAAGGCAAGGAGATGAAGTCCTCGGCCGAGAGAGGCTTAATTAGTTACCATGATGATGGCGTCGAGCTCGGCTAATGTCGAGGCACCGCCAACGGCGGGCGTGCAGTTGACGGAGCGGCCGCTTGCTGAAGAGGTGCCGGCCGGCGTACACCCGGGTGCATTAAGCTCCCGTGCCGGCGTCGGAGACACCAATGCCGCCTCCGCCAGAGGCACCAATGGCCCCGCCATCGCATTATGCGAGTTGCTAGCCGTGAAGCTAGGAATCGGGGGCGGCCCCTGTTGGCCGCCCGCAATCCACGCACTCAACCCGGAGATCAAGGTAGGCACAAGGGCGGTGATCGTCGCTCCGAGTCGTTGTTCCACTTGCTCTTGGACAATCTCCGGAATCCGCGCCACCTGTGCCTTGAGTTCTTGAACCTCTCGCGCCTGGCTTTCCGAGCTGGTCTTTTTCTCCTTCCGCACACCAGCAGTATAGTATGACCCCCATTTTGTCGACAAGCCTTTGCCGGCCACACGACCAGCTGACGTCGGCTTACTGAGCTTATCCTTGTTCTTCATTATATTCAACCCCCTATTTAGAGTGGTGTCCCAAGGGTTGCTCTTAGTCGACCCCGCGCTACTGCTTTCAGTCGCCTGCGGAAGGAATGTGAACCATTTAGAAATTCGGCTTCATTAATTAGAATGCAACCATATGGAGCTAATTACGCGGGGGTGTATTCCTTACCAGAACAAGCTCAAGCCGCCTGGTCTTCGGATCCGTGGTAAGCTCCTTTGTTTTTGGGTCCTTCTTGTACCGGGCCCTGACAAAGTTCCTGGTCTTCTTGTCACCGTATTTATCGAAGAGGGGCGGTAGGCCTTGCTCGGCACGGTCCGCCTCCTCCTTGTCCCATATAGGCTCCGCCACTCTGTAACCGCCGGGACCGAGTGTGTGTTCCCCTATGTTCAGCTCCCGCATTTGTTTCCCCCACTCACTTGATTGGGAGCTTGCGGTGCTCGAGCAATTGATCTTGAAGTCGTTGTAGTCATCTTCGGTGATCGAAGGATTTTTCTCCTTGATCTTCTCATAACTCTCACCTTTCTCGATCATTCTCTTCACATTGCTTTTCCAAGTAGACAGGGCCTTGCTCATCTTCGTGAGGGCAGCATTGTTCACTTTATTCCCTTTGAGGCTTGTGTTTTCGAATTCAGCGGGGAACTTGTATCGTTCGTGCAGCTTCGTGAAGAGGAGATGGCGCAAATTCCCCCGGTCAGGATGCCTCAGGTTCTCGGTGTTGATCGAGATGGTGCTCCGGACAATGCACCCGAGCTGAAGCGAGTACCCCTTGACTATTCGTTCGGGCGCCGTTGGATTCCCGTTGGAGTCCACTTCAGTAACTTCCTCCTTGAGGGTGCGGAGCACGATCGGGCGCCGGTCCTTTCGTTGCCTCTTCGGCTGGCTGCTATCTGTGCGTGCGCCGCCATCATCAGTGGTGGCATCCTCGGCGGCACCATCAGTGGTGGCATCAGTGTGGTCATCCTCGGTGGCACCATCCGTGGTCTCAGGATCGGTGGGGAAGGCGGCGGCCTCATACAAGTGAGGTTGTTCCTCCATCTCCTGGGACAGCTCCCAGAATGCCTTGCCGCCCGAACCCCCGGCCTCATCGTTGTGGGCCATGTTTCTCTCTAAATAGAAACAAAGTTTGGTCAAAAAGTTGGTTATTGTCAAGGAACAAGATCATGGTCTCATCATTTAGGGTTTGTCGACATCGAGGCATCCTAAAATCTAAGCTTTTATCATTGAGGGTTTTTCGACGCCAAGGCACCCTAAAAGCCTAACTTTTCATCATTTCGGTTTTTATCGACACCGAGGCACCCTAAAAGCCATGCATTAGTCACAAGTACGCCGGGGCACTTGATCCTACTTAATTAACTACTAAGATACCCCGGCCCATGCATTAGTCACAAGTACCCCATATGTCCTATTTTTAGCAAAGTCATGCTAAAATTCACGGAAAATTTCAGCATGACCTTTGCTGAAAATAGGACATATGGAGTACCCGAATTTGCCGGAACGGAAGTTAATCGACATTCCGGCAAACTCAAGGGCCTCTCGGGGTACCTGCAAAATCATCACGACACGATGGTCGGAGACAAAACCCAGCAAACTAGCAAAATCATCACAAATTATTTTCTGTTAAAGATGATCATCATCTTTACAAGTCTTTCTCAATGTGATCACAAGTAATTCAGAGGCATCACATGTAATTCAGAGCATCACAAGGCATTAGTAGTTCAGTACATGAACAAGTTTTACAAACCCAGATAAGAACAAGTGAATTCTAGTCCCATTGACACTCCTGGTTTTCTACAAACACCAAGTACTAGGGCACACAAAAGTTCTGAAATTTGTGTGCCTAACTGAATTAACTGAATTTTCAGTAACCGAATAAACTGAATTTTCAAAACTGCAAGAATACAATCGAGAAAAATCCAACAGCACTAGAACTGAGCTGATTGACAGTAGTTTTGTTCACTGTTATGTTGGCCTAACTGGATGTTGGCTATCTTTTATAGTGTCTCTGTTACATGCCAGTTTGGTCATTGCTAACTTTTGATATGTTGTGTTTCTGACATATCAGAATCGGATATCCAAAAGAAGAAACAATATAATTTCTAACAAATCATTAGCCTGTTTGCTTCAAAAATAACAGTTCCTGTTGAGATTCCTGGGATCCAATCCCAACCAGTCCATTTGATTAAAATGACTGGATTACTGGAATGAGAATACCAAAAGAACAAGATATAGTCTACAAAAAAAAGAAAGAATACAGCCAATCCCCATCACTGTTTTCCCCTCTGGTTCAACCCTCTCACCATTTAAAGCAAAAATCTATATGGACCATCCATTCCTAGTTTGCATAAGTATCTAGTTTTAATTTACCTTCACAAGAGCACCAATAACACCCAAGCTGGTAAGCCTCAAGTACGCAAAAGGTCTTGTCTTGCTGGTAGTATTCAGGAACGGGTACAGGTACAGTGGGATGTGAGCTGCAAAGGAAAAAGAAGAAGACTTAATTATTAACCACTGCTAGTTAAGATTTACTTATTCTGTAAAGTCACCAAAATGAGGAAAGCTTTTTAACAATAAACAATGGAAATATTTAAGACTTGGCATAGAAACAGCAGCGCTCAGTACCATTCAAGAACGGGATCCTGGTCTCAGGGTGTGAAGCAACACACTGCAATTAAAAAAAAGTAAAATGAAATTGAGGGGCAGATGGCAAGCAAGCATGATATGAAAGCAGTAGTATTCTCAATCCACCACAAGGCCCACCAGGAGTGAGGGTTTCCTTTTCTTTCTCATGTAAAAGCATACCTGAAGAAGTGCAAGTGCATTGCAGACACGGTTTGATGCAACTAGCGACAAAGTAGGAGGTGAAAGTGAAGGGTAAATTGACACAATCTCCTGCATAAATTTTCAAAACAGCATGACAGACTGAATAAGGAAAATGTGCAGAACCATCAATAATTTCATATTGAAATAATCAATACACATGGACAACCACCCTTACTTAAATAACAAGAACTGCACAAGTACATATGTACTCTTGCCATTGCGACTGAATTTAGAACAGTGCAATAACTGTAACCTACCTGGAGCAGTGCAGCAACAGTGCCAAAGGAGTGCCACAGCAGTGGAGCAAGGTCTTGAAAAATCTCTCGTTTCTGAAAGAGGAAACTGAGAAACAGATTAGACAATGAATTTTCACCTCCTGCATCCCAGATTTGCAGCCACACTTTAAATGTTAAAGTAAAATAGCTCTATGTATCAACTGTCCAGTTTGGAATATTGTCTTTGGAAAGTTGATGTTTCACTAAGAAAAGAAGGGTCTGTCTAGGACACATTTATGTCACGTCTAACCTTGTGTCCACTATGTTTGTGGTGTATTTTTTTTTGCCCCAGCTTTTTTTTTGTTCCTTGTTGCTGTGTTATTTGTGGGAGCTTAGATGTGACATCCTTAGAAAACATTTAGATGTGAATTAGACAAACTCAGAAAAGAATGATGATGCTTGCATTAGTGGCTCATACCATGGGTTCACACTTTTGGTAGATAAAGAAGTGACAGAAAAAAAAATACTATACCAAGTAAACTTCATCACTTATCTAGATAATCTGCAGAAGTAGAACAGATTGTTTCTAACCTATAAATGTCTTCCTATATAGTTTAAACTGTTTAGATTTCCTAACACCACCTCTTGATAAGTTTGCAAAGTCATCAATAGGACAGGATTTCACAAAGTTCACACCCCCGCCCCCCTGTCCTTGAACAGGGTATCTCCACCAGATACTATAATTAAATGTGCACAGCCGAATACCCCTCCAGCCTGCTCCAGCACAAAAATATTCATTGGAAGTTCACTTTTACCAAGAAACAAATACATCAGGAAGCAGGGGATATTAACAAAAATGCGCTTCTTGTGGTATTCACTCCTGAGAGATTGTATATGATAACTGCAGTATTTACCATTTTATTCAGGGGTACTATAACAGAAATGGGCACGTCTCTTGTTGTATTCAATCCTAACAGAACAACATATAAGATAACGGCAGTACTTTCCACTTTAATCAGAGCAAGCAGAACTAAAATGGATACAGTTATCTGATGCACACACCGAACTGCCATCCGAGTGTGTCCAACAGAGATCGGCAACCATTCCCGCTACGGATGCTAATAACAGGTAAACCATAGCACATGTTTAAAGAATGTATCATAATAAAAGCTACAAAAATCACATACCAAACCCTACTTGCTTTCGCTACATATCTACAAGTCTACAGCAAGCTAAAGGACTGCACAAAATCACCCAATTTTCTTCATACTCTAGATATGAGCAGGCGAGGGGGGCCGGATCTGGCGAGGTGGGATAGCGATCGAGATGGAGGGGGATCGAGATCGAGTGTCCATGAAATTTAAAAATATTCATGATAGTTCAAAAAGTACCCATGAAATACAATCGAGAAATGAAGGCTACGATTTAAATACAATCGATCTTAGCTAGCTATCTGTTCACAATCTTCTTGCCCTTCTTTTTCGCAAATGGAGTTCTTCTGTGGAACGGACGTCCTTTAGGTAGGGTGGTCCTGCTTCTTCTTGTGGTGTATGCTGCTACTTCATCATCGTCGTCATGTTCGATCCTCGGGTCGCCATACTTGTCGAAGTCTTGCTCATTGGCTACTCCATCCATTCCAATGATCTTCCTTTTGCCTCTCCTCACGACAACACGACTGGGCTTTGGCGGGTCGGTAATGAAGAAGCATTGGTCCACTTGGGAAGCCAGTACCCATGGCTCATTTTTCGCGGTGACGTTTGCGCCCGCGGTCTTGGATTTGGCTTCGGGTATAACCATGGTGGTGAAATACCGGTCTTCTTTTATGACGTTCTTGGCCCATCTGACACGGAACATCGGGACCTTCTCTCCAGCGTAGCTCAGCTCCCAGATCTCCTCGATCCTTCCGTAGTATCTGTCCTTGTCGTTACCGGTGTAGGATTCCATCGTTACCCCGGAGTTCTGATAACCATCGCTCTTCATGTCCTTGGCCTCGGTGTAGAATGTGTAGCCGTTGATATCGTACGCCTCATAGGTCATCTGGTTGTGCTCGGCGCCCTGTGACAAGGCGAATATGAGTCGTTCTTCCGCGGAAGAATCCTCATGTAAAGGGTACGATAGAAGCTTATGCTTGAACCAACGCGTGAAACATGAGTTGTGCTCTTTGAGTGTATCTCCGTCCGTCCTCTGTTGGCCTCGGTCATTGTACGTCTTTTTAATAAAGGTTTTGTGCTCTACCACCCAAGGATCGACCACGTCTATGTGTTGTAGCGCGACTAGGTTTGCTCTTTCAAAGTCGGCGAGTCGACCCTCGAAGTCGACATGCATTTCGCGGCGACCCTCACGGTGACCCCATCCAGTGAGCCTACCGAGGTGCCTGTTGACGGGCAGACCAACGGGGTTCTCGATGCCTAGATAATTCGTGCAGTAGGAGATGCACTCTTCGGTCAGAAAGCCCCTGGCTATGCTTCCTTCTGGACGTGACATGTTGCGAACGTATCCTTTGATGACACCATTCATCCTTTCGAACGGCATCATGCTGTGCAGGAACGTCGGCCCGAGTTGGATGATATCCTCCACTATATGGACCAGCAGATGCACCATAACGTCGAAGAATGCGGGCGGGAAGTACATCTCAAGCTCGCATAGTATCACCACGATCTCTTCCTGTAGCCTTCTGAGTTGCCTCACGCCAATCGACTTCCAAGAGATGACGTCGAAGAAGTTGCATAGGCCAAATAGCATTTCACGGACGTGCGCGTCCATGATCCCACGGATTGCAACTTGAAGTATCTGCGTCATCAGCACGTGACAGTCGTGAGACTTCATCCCGCTGAACTTCTGCTTCGCTGGGTCTAGGTATCTGCTTATCTTCCCCGCGTAACCGTAAGGAAGTTTTACTCCTAGGAGGCAGGTGAAAAACTGCTCGATCTCCTCCTGACTTAGAGTGAAGCACGCGGGAGGGTAGTCATTTCCGGTCTTCTTGGCCTTTTTGCCTTTGCGACGACTTTCTGTGTCCTGCTTCGCCTCATCATCATCATCATCATCATCATCATCATCATCATCATCATATATAGCGTGAAGCTCCTGCCTGATGCCCATTGATTTCAAGTCTGCCCTTGCTTTCGGCCCATCTTTGGTCCTCTCTGGCATGTTGAGCAGGGTACCAAGCAGACTCTCGCACACGTTCTTCGTGATATGCATGACATCAAGGCTGTGAGGCACACGGTGGATCTTCCAGTACGGCAAGTCCCAGAAAACAGACCTCGTTTTCCATACCTTCAGCAGCGGCTCTGGCGCCTTTCGCTTCTTTCCCGGCTCTAGCGCCTTTTGCTTCTTTCCCGGCAGTGGGCAGTCTTTCCAATTTTTCAACAGCTTGTCTATTTCCTCGCCGCTCCTCGTACACTGGCGTTTTCGGGGTTCGGTTTCACCATCGAACAGATCCTTGCGTTTCCTCCACGGGTCATCGTCGCGAAGCCACCTTCGATGTCCCATGAACACGGTTTTCAAAGACCCGGGATCTCTATCTAGCTGGCGATACGTTGTGTCATCCATGCACCTTACACATCCAGAAAATCCGTGGACTACCTGCCCCGCAAGATATCCGTAACCGAGATAGTCGTGCACCGTCGTGAGCAGTGCGACTCTCATAGGGAAATATTCTTTCTCTGCGGCGTCCCACGTATTGGCTGGCGTTTTCCACAGCGTGTCAAGCTCCTCTTTCAGCAGCCCCAGATACAGATTGATGTCGTTCCCTGGTTGTTTCGGCCCTTCAATTAGCATACTCATGTGAATGTACTTCCTCTTCATGCACAACCAGGGGGGAAGGTTGTACATCCACACAAACACAGGCCAGGTGCTATGTGTGCTTCTCTGGCTGCCAAACGGATTGACTCCATCGGTGCTCACGCCCAGCACGATGTTCCTTGGATCGTTCCCAAATTCTGGGTATTCGAAGTTCAATGCTTGCCACTGGCTCGCATCCTTAGGGTGACTCAGCATCTTGTCTTTTTTATCTATCTCCGGATCATTTGCGTCATCTTCTCGCTTCTTCTCCTCCCTATCCGCGTGCCAACGCAGGAGCTTTGCTACCTTAGGATCCGCGAAATACCGCTGCAGACGAGGAGTGATCGGAAAGTACCACACCACTTTTCGAGGAGCTTTCTTCCTCTTCTTGTATCGAGTGACACCGCACACCGGACATATTGTAGACTCCGTGTGCTCGTCCCGACAAATGATGCAATTGTTCATGCACACATGGTATTTCACGTGCGGTAAATCCAGAGGACACACGATTTTCTTCGCCTCCTCCAAACTGGTCGGGCACTTGTTCCCCTTGGGAAGACGTTCGTGCCAGAATGACATGTTCTCGTCGAAGCATGCGTCGGTCATTTTGTGTTTTACCTTCATCTCCAGGGCCATGAGCGTTACTTTCAGGCGGGTATCCTCGGGCCTGCATCCTTCATACAATGGAGTAACCGCGTCTAACTCAAGTTGATCCATCTTGGCTTTCTCTCGGGCGGCAGCTCTTGCGTTATCCGTCTGCTTGAGAAGCAGCTCTTGAATATGAGGGTCCTGCACCCAGCCCATCGATGGTCCAGCGTCGTCTGCTCCGTCGGCATCATCATCTTCATGATCATGCCCGTCGCCTGCTCCGGCATCTTCCTCATCATCATGTCCTGCATCTTCTACATGATGACTGTGTACAGCATCACAGTCGTGATCATCTCCTGGGGATTCTTCGTCTTCTCGCCCGCCCGAGCCGCGGTGGTTGTCTTGCTGCCCTTCCTCATTTCTTGCCCGGCCCGCATGGATGACTTCGTAGTCATCTTCATCACCTTGCCACCGATAGCCATCCATGAAACCACGCAACAGCAGGTGGTCCCGCACCTGCCCGGAATCCGGGTCCGCAATAAGGCTCTTCAGCTTGCATCTTCGACACGGACATCTTATCTCCGTCTCGTTCTTTTGAAGCATCTCGGCCTTCGCGCACCTCAAAAACCTATTCACGATGCCTTCGGTCATCGTGCGGACCATGGTCGCCTGCGGGGTAGAGCAAAACGATATTTTAGAACCAAACAAAAATTTGGCATGACTTTCCCTAAAAATAGGACCAAAAAGAATGCTTAATGCCAAAATTCTCGCCGAAACGGAAATGAATCAACATTCCGGCAAAAAATTGGCAACTATCGCATATCAAATACCGGTACACCTCCAAACACAAACACATATGCAACACCACAAACATATGCAACACCACGAACATACATAGATCTAGCTAGGCCGTAAAAAGTGCATGTGCACATTGTTGTAAGGAGAACAACCTAAATATAGCTTCCCCCCTTACTTACCTATTAAAACAAGGTAATTTAACCACTTAATTTGAATGAATCTATGGTGGAAATGAGGTGAAAAAGAGGAGGCACCCGAGACAAGGAGGAGGTGGAGAGAATGAAGTGGGGAGAAAGTGAGTGTGTGGGTAGGAGAGGCTGTCCCAAATATCTTGTTGCTGCCCACTTACTAATGGCGCACCTCTTGCATGGTGCGCCATTACTAGTTACAACTACTAATGGCGCACTTGAGCAGGATGCGCCATTAGTATGTTTGGATAGGCGCACTAGTTCAAAAAAAATTCTATACTAATGGCGCACCCACTGCCTGGTGCGCCATTAGTAGTTACAACTACTAATGGCGCACTTGGGCAGGATGCGCCATTAGTATGTTTGGATAGGCGCACTAGTTCAAAAAAAAAATTCTATACTAATGGCGCACCTGCTGCCTGGTGCGCCATTAGTAGTTACAACTACTAATGGCGCACTTTGCCCGGATGCGCCATTAGTATGTTTGGACAGGCGCACTAGTTAAAAAAATTGATACTAATGGCGCACCCGTAGCATGGTGCGCCATTAGTAGTTTAAACTCTAATGGCGCATCAGATTGTGGTCCATTAGTGTCAATCCCATCTATAGCCCCTTTCCTAGTAGTGTCAGGTCAATAACCAACAGCGGGATCTGGATACCCATGTTGGCTCCCACATGCTCCTCGATGATGTCATCGGATGAACCACGATGTCAAGGATTCAAGCAACCCCGTATACTATTCCCTTTGTCAGACGTATGTTACTCGCCCGAGACTCGATCGTCGGTATCCCAATACCTCGTTCAGTCTCGTTACCAGCAAGTCACTTTACTCGTACCGTAATGCATGATCCCGTGACCAGACACTTGGCCACTTTGAGCTCATTATGATGATGCACTACCGAGTGGGCCCAGTGATACCTCTCCGTAACACGGAGTGACAAATCCCAGTCTCGATCCGTGTCAACCCAACAGACACTTTCAGAGATACCTGTAGTGCACCTTTATAGTCACCCAATTACGTTGTGACGTTTGGTACACCAAAGCACTCCTACGGTATCCGGGAGTTACACGATCTCATGGTCTAAGGAAGAGATACTTGACATTGGAAAAGCTCTAGCAAAACGAACTACACGATCTTGTGCCATGCTTAAGATTGGGTCTTGTCCATCACGTCATTCTCCTAATGACGTGATCCCGTTGGCAATGACATCTGATGTCCATAGTCAGGAAACCATGACTATCTGTTGACCAACGAGCTAGTCAACTAGAGGCTTACTAGGGAAGTATTGTAGTCTATGTATTCACACATGTATTACGATTTCCGGATAATACAATTATAGCATGAATAAAAGACAATTATCATGAACAAGGAAATATAATAATAATGCTTTTATTATTGCCTCTAGGGCATATTTCCAACATCTGGTACATAGCATAGCATACTTTATAGAACCTATGACTGAGGCATAGGGAATGACTTTCATTCTCTTTCTATTTTCTGCCATGGTCGGGATTTGAGTCTTACTCAACTTCACACCTTTGCAACACAGGCAAGAACTCCTTCTTTCACTGTTCCATTTTGAATTACTTCAAAATCTTATCAAGGTATGTACTCATTGAAAAATCTTATCAAGCATCTTGATCTATCTCTATAGATCTTGATGCTCAATGTGTAAGCAGCTTCACCGAGGTCTTTCTTTAAAAAACTCTTATTCAAGTATCCTTTTATGCTATCCAGAATTTCTATATCATTTCCAATCAACAATATGTCATCTACATATAGTTTTAGAAATGCTACAGAGCTCCCACTCACTTTCTTGTAAATACAGGCTTCTCCAAAAGTCTGTATAAAACCATATGCTTTGATCAACTCATCAAAGCGTATATTCCAACTTCGAGATGCTTGCACCAGTCCATAGATGGATCGTTGGAGCTTGCATATTTTGTTAGCACCTTTTAGGATTGACAAAACCTTCTGGTTGCATCATATACAACACTTCTTTAATAAATCCATTAAGGAATGCATTTTTTGACATCCATTTGCCAGATTTCATAAAATGTGGCAATTGCTAACATGATTCGGACAGACTTAAGCATCGATACGAGTGAGAAAATCTCATCGTATTCAACACTTTGAACTTGTCGAAAACCTTTTGCGACAAGTCGAGCTTTGTAGATAGTAACACTACTATCAGCGTCTATCTTCCTCTTGAAGATCCATTTATACAATATGGCTTGCCGATCATCCAGCAACTCCACCAAAGTCCACACTTTGTTCTCATACATGGATCCCAACTCAGATTTCATGGCTTCAAGCCATTTCGTGGAATCTGGGCTCATCATCGCTTCCTCATAGTTCGTAGGTTCATCATGTTCTAGTAACATGACTTCCATAACAGAATTACCGTACCACTCTGGTGCGGACTGTACTTTGGAAGACCTACGAGGTTCGGTAGTAACTTGATCCGAAGTTTCATGATCATCATCATTAATTTCCTCACTAATTGGAGTAGGTATCACTGAAACTGATTTCTGTGATGAACTACTTTCCAATTCGGGAGAAGGTACAATTACCTTATCAAGTTCTACTTTCCTCCCACTAACTTCTTTCGAGAGAAACTCCTTCTCTAGAAAGGATCCGAATTTAGCAACAAAAGTCTTGCCTTCAGATCTGTGATAGAAGGTGTACCCAATAGTCTCTTTTGGGTATCCTATGAAGACGCATTTCTTCGAATTGGGTTCGAGCTTATCAGGTTGAAACTTTTTCACATAAGCATCGCAACTCCAAACTTTAAGAAACGACAGCTTAGGTTTATTGCTAAACCATAGTTCATACGGTGTCGTCTCAACGGATTTAGATGGTGCCCTATTTAACGTGAATGCAGTTGTCTCTAATGCATAACCCCAAAACGATAGTGGTAAACTGATAAGAGACATCATAGATCGCACCATATCCAATAAAGTGCGGTTACGACGTTCGGACACACCATAACGCTGTGGTGTTCCAGGTGGCGTGAGCTATGAAACTATTCCATATTGTTTTATATGAAGGCCAAACTCGTAACTCAAATATTCTCCTCCACGATCAGATCGTAGAAACTTTATTTTCTTGTTACGATGATTCTCCACTTCACTCTGAAATTCTTTGAACTTTTCAAATGTTTCAGACTTGTGTTTCATTAAGTAGATATTCTCATATCTGCTCAAATCATCTGTGAAGGTCAGAAAATAAAGATACTCGCTGCATCAACACTCATTGGACCGCATACATCGGTATATATTATTTCCAACAAGTCAGTAGCTCGTTCCATTGTTCCGGAAAACGGAGTTTTAGTCATCTTGCCCAAAAGGCACGGTTTGCAAGCATCAAATGATTCATAACCAAGTGATTCCAAAAATCCATCTTTATGGAGTTTCTTCATGCGCTTTACACCGATATGACCCAAACGGCAGTGCCACAAATAAGTTGCAATATCATTATCAACTTTGCATCTTTTGGCATCAATATTATGAATATGTGTATCACTACGATCGAGATCCAACAAACTATTTTCATTGGGTGTATGACCATTGAAGGTTTTATTCATGTAAACAAAACAACAATTGTTCTCTGACTTTAAATGAATAACCATATTACAATAAACATGATCAAATCATATTCATGCTGAACGCAAACGCCAAATAACATTTATTTAGTTTTAACACTAATCCCGAAAGTACATGGAGTGTGCGATGATGATCATATCAATCTTGGAACCACTACCAACACACATCGTCACTTCACCCACAACTAGTCTATGTTTATTCTGTAACTCCTATTTCGAGTTACTAATTTTTAGCAACCGAACAAGTATCAAATACCCAGGGGCTACTATATACACTAGTAAGGTACACATCAATAACCTATATATCAAATATACCCTTGTTCACTTTGCCATCCTACTTATCCACCAAATATTCAGGGTATTTCCGCTTCCAGTGACCATTTCCTTTGAAGTAGAAGCACTCAGTTTCAGGCTTTGGTCCAGCTTTGGGCTTCTTCACGGGAGTGACAACTTGCTTGCCATTCTATTTGAAGTTCCCTTTCTTTCCCTTTGCCTTTTTATTGAAACTAGTGATCTTGTCAATCATCAACACTTGATGCTCTTTCTTGATTTCTACCGTCGTTGATTTCAGCATCACGAAGAGCTCGGGAATCATTTTCGTCATCCCTTGCATACTATAGTTCATCACGAAGTTCTAGTAACTTGGTGATGGTGACTAGAGAACTCTGTCAATCACTATCTTATCTGAAAGATTAACTCCCACTTGATTCAAGGGATTGTAGTACCCAGACAATCTGAGCACATGCTCACTAGTTGAGCGATTCTCCTCCATCTTTTAGCTATAGAACTTGTTGGAGACTTCATATCTCTCAACTCGGGTATTTTCTTGAAATATTAACTTCAACTCCTGGAACATCTCATATGGTCCATGACATTCAAAACGTCTTTGAAGTCCCGATTCTAAGCCATTAAGCATGGTGCACTAAACTATCAAGTAGTCATCATATTGAGCTAGCCAAAAGTTCATAATGTCTGCATGTGCTCTTGCAATAGGTCTATCACCTGGCGGTGCATCAAGGACATAATTCTTCTGTGCAGCAATGAGGATAAACCTCAGATCACGGATCCAATCCGCATCATTGCTACTAACATCTTTCAACATATTTTTCTCTAGGAACATATCAAAATAAACATAGGGAAGCAATAACGCGAGCTATTGATATACAACATTATTTGCAAAATACTATCAGGACTAAGTTCATGATAAATTAAAGTTCAATTAATCATATTACTTAAGAACTCCCACTTAGATAGACATCCCTCTTATCATCTAAGCGATCACGTGATCCAAATCAACTAAACCATGTCCGATCATCACGTGAGATGGAGTAGTTTTCAATGGTGAACATCATTACGTTGATCATATCTACTATATGATTCACGCTCGACCTTTCGGTCTCCAGTGTTCAGAGGCCATATCTGTATATGCTAGGCTCGTCAAGTTTAACCTGAGTATTCCGCGTGTGCAACTGTTTTGCAGCCGTTGTATTTGAACGTAGAGCCTATCACACCCGATCATCAGGTGGTGTCTCAGCACGAAGAACTTTCGCAACGGTGCAAACTCAGGGAGAACACTTATACCTTGAAATTTAGTGAGAGATCACCTTATAATGCTACTGTCAATCAAAGCAAAATAAGATGCATAAAGGATAAACATCACATGCAATCAATATAAGTGATATGATATGACCATCATCATCTTGTGCTTGTGATCTCCATCTCTGAAGCACCGTCATGATCACCATCGTCACCGGCGCGACACCTTGATCTCCATCATAGCATCGTTGTCGTCTCGCCAACTATTGCTTCTACGACTATCACTACCGCTTAGTGATAAAGTAAATCAATTATAGGGCGATTGCATTGCATACAATAAAGCGACAACCATATGGCTCCTGCCAGTTGCCGATAACTCGGTTACAAAACATGATCGTCTCATACAATAAAATATAGCATCACGTCTTGACCATATCACATCACAACATGCCCTGCAAAAACAAGTTAGACGTCCTCTACTTTGTTGTTGTAAGTTTTACGTGGCTGCTACGGGCTGAGCAAGAACCGTTCTTACCTACGCATCAAAACCACAACGATAGTTCATCAAGTTAGTGTTGTTTTAACCTTCTCAACGACCGGGCGTAGCCACACTCGGTTCAACTAAAGTTGGAGAAACTGACACCCCAGCCACCTATGTGCAAAGCACGTCGGTACAACCAGTCTCGCGTAAGCGTACGCGTAATGTCGGTCTGGGCCGTTTCATCCAACAATATCGCCAAACCAAAGTATAACATGATGGTAAGCAGTATGACTTGTATCGCCCACAACTCACTTGTGTTCTACTCGTGCATATAACATCTACGCATAAAACCAGGCTCGGATGCCACTGTTGGGGAACATAGTCATTTCAAAATTTTCCTACGCACACACAAGATCATGGTGATGCATAGCAACGAGCGGGGAGAGTGTGTCCATATACCCTTGTAGACCGAAAGCGGAAGCATTAGCACAACGCGGTTGATGTAGTCGTATGTCTTCACGATCCGACCGATCAAGTACCGAACGCACGGCACCTCTGAGTTCAGTACACGTTCAGCTCGATGACGTCCCACGGACTCCGATCCAGCAGAGCTTTGCGGGAGAGTTCCTTCAGCACGACGGCGTGATGACAGTGTTGATGATGCTACCGACGCAGGGCTTCGCCTAAGCACCGCTATGATATTACCGAGGTGGAATATGGTGGAGGGGGCACCGCACACGGCTAAGAGATCAATGATCAATTGTTGTGTCTAGGGTGCCCCCTGCCCCCGTATATAAAGGAGCAAGGGGGAGGTGCGGCCGGCCAGGAGGAGGCACGCCAGGAGGAGTCCTACTCCCACCGGGAGTAGGACTCCCTCCCTTCCTTGTTGGATTAGGAGAAGGAGGGAAAGAGGAGGGAGAGAGAGGAAGGAAAGGGGGGGCGCCGCCCCCCTCTCCTTGTCCTATTCAGACTAGGGGGAGGGGCGCGCAGCCCTGCCCTGGACGCCTCTGCTCTTCTCCACTAAGGCCCACTATGGCCCATTAAGCCCCCGGGGGGTTCCGGTAACCCCTCGGTACTCAGGTAAAATCCCGATTTCACCCGGAACACTTCCGATATCCAAATATAGGCTTCCAATATATCAATCTTCATGTCTCAACCATTTCGAGAGTCCTCGTCATGTCCCCGATCTCATCCGAGACTCCGAACAACCTTCGGTACATCAAAAACCATAACTCATAATATAAATTGTCACCGAACTTTAAGCGTGCGGACCCTACGGGTTCGAGAACTATGTAGACATGACCGAGACACGTCTCCGGTCAATAACCAACAGCGGAACCTAAATGCTCATATTGGCTCTTACATATTCTACGAAGATCTTTATCGGTCAAACCGCATAACAACATATGTTGTTCCCTTTGTCATCGGTATGTTACTTGCCCGAGATTCGATCGTTGGTATCTCAATACCTAGTTCAATCTCGTTACCGGCAAGTCTCTTTACTCGTTATGTAATGCATCATCCCGCAACTAACTCATTAGTCACATTGCTTGCAAGGCTTATAGTGATGTGCATTATCGAGAGGGCCCAGAGATACCTCTCCGACAATCGGAGTGACAAATCCTAATCTTGAAATACGCCAACTCGACATGTACCTTCGGAGACACCTGTAGAGCTCCTTTATAATCACCCAGTTACGTTGTGACGTTTGGTAGCACACAAAGTGTTCCTCCGGTAAACGGGAGTTGCATAATCTCATAGTCATAGGAACATGTATAAGTCATGAAGAAAGCAATAGCAACATACTAAACGATCAAGTGCTAAGCTAACGGAATGGGTCAAGTCAATCACATCATTCTCTAATGATGTGATCCCGTTAATGAACTGACAACTCATGTCTATGGCTAGGAAACTTAACCATCTTTGATTCAACGAGCTAGTCAAGTAGAGGCATACTAGTGACACTCTGTTTGTCTATGTATTCACACATGTATCAAGTTTCCCGTTAATACAATTCTAGCATGAATAATAAACATTTATCATGAAACAAGGAAATAAATAATAACTTTATTATTGCCTCTAGGGCATATTTCCTTCACAACTGTGCTCAGAGTTTGCAGTCTATCCATCACCTCACCAAGGCGCAGAGTTTAGACTTGCCAGTGCTCCCATCTTGGCCCCAACTCCCAAAGCATCGATCCAGCCGACCCTGCCAAGGTAAATTGTGTGAATGATTGAACTGTTACTTCTGCTGTCGAATTGTGTATACGAATGTTACTATGGTGTAGTCCCTCCGTCCCAAAATAAGTGTCTCAATCTTAGTACTAACTTTAGTAGCATAGATAGATGCATGGTTTTGCAGTTACAGTGAGCATATACTCCGTCCGTTCCTAAATATAAGTCTTTTTAGAGATTTCAATATGGACTTAGTTTAGAATGTAGCTTCACTCATTTTGCTCCGTATGTAGTCCACATTGGAATCTCTAAAAAGACTTATATTTAGGAACAGAGGGAGTATATGTTTGTACAAGGCATGCACAAGTCCATGGCCTTTTCCAACCAAGCATATATGTTGTACTTAGGAAAGACAATGTGAAGGAGGTTTTGTTTTACTAAATTCATTGCCTGAGTAGATGTTCTCATCAATCTTGAAAGGCTTAAATTTGTGCCTATTTTGTTGTTTCAGTTTACTAGTGGGTTCACTAGTTGTGTTACTAGTAGATTTTGCTTCAATACGGTGTTAGCATAATTTGCTAACGGTATACTATTTTGTTGTAGTGCAATGGATCAAAGCTGGATACAAGGAACGCCTTTCACACCACCATACTTGAAAGGTGTTGAAGAGTTTATGGGTTTCGTTCGCCAAAATTTCAGCGAAAATCAGGACATATTGTGCCCATGCAAGGACTATCTGAATGTGCAACACCGCAGCCAACTGTTCATGCTAGTATTGTTCACGATCTTCTGAAGGATGACAACAACTATGATGAAGATAGTGGTACTGACGATGATGGACAGGAAGATGGTGCATTGAGTGAGAATGAGTATTCAAGTGATGATTAGTAGATTGTGTAATGCCTATTTGTATTTTACCAAAGTTTAGCTCTTTTATGTTCAATGTTCACATAATACAGTAGAGACCATGGTTCAGATTTGACACATACGTGGCTGATTTGGTCATGTTAGAAGGGAGAGAGGGATTTGGTGGAATAGTTGTTGTATTGCTTGAGCCTCGTGGGCATATATATAGGAGTACAAAGACCAACTTGGAGTACAAGACAAGGCAGGACCAAATCCTAGTCTATCCTATACTTCCTAATAATCCTTATACTCAACATCCCCCAGCAGTCACAACGGTAGCGACGCAGACGGTGAGACTGGAGAAGAATCCGAAGGTAAGCCGACGGACACCCCCCACAGTCGTAACGGTCGACGCATCGCGAAAGTCGTGGCTGGAGTAGAAACCGACGAGGTTGCTCAAGCAAGGCGGTAGCCCTTTGTGCCGTTTGTCGATGTAGCCGAGAGCGTGGGTGGTGGAGCCGTGGTCGAGGTAGCCGTGCGAAGAATGCCGTGGTCGATGTCGAGTCGGGGTGGCCGGTGTCGAGGAAGTCGCCATGGAGCCGCGGGCGCACGGGGGCGCCTAGTTAGCATGGGCGCAGTGGTGTCGAAGTAGGGGTGCGCCAGGAATATGATGTTGTTGACGACGCGTCGCGGCGGGTTTGCCAAACCCGGGGACACATCATGGATGAAGGCACGCACCGGTGTTTCCAGCACCGGGCATGCGTAGACGGACGAAGACGAAGTTGACGAAGCGCCGCACCAGGCTTGCCAGGCTCAGGGACACATCATGGACGAAGGCACGCACCGGTGTTGACAGCACCGGGCATGCGTAGACGGACGAAGACGAAGTTGACGAAGCGCCGCACCAGGCTTGCCAGGCCCAGGGACACGTCGTGGAAGAATGCACGCGGCGGTGTTGCCAGCACCGGGCATGCAGAGACTGGGACCTGCACGAGTTGTACGCCATGTCGAAGAAGTCGGAGAGGCCAGCAGAGAAGAACTCGACGACGATTGCAGCGTCCATCGGCGCGGGGCCGATGTCACCAACTGTGGTCGGAGTAGACGAAGTGCTCAGGGTAGATGACGGCGACGCTGGCGACGGGCTGGTGCTTGGACGAAGACGAAGGGGGTGGACGAGCGGCGGCGGCTACGAAGGTAGCGGCGGCGGCGGCGGCTAGGTTAGGAGTGCGGCGGCGGTGCTCGAAGTAGGCGAAGAACCCTGATAGCGTGACGAAGACCGGCGCGGACGGTGGCGTTCCCGCACCAAGGAAGACGGCGCGGCGAATACCACGGGAGGTCGATGTGCAGTGACCGCGGAGTGGACCGCGGGCCGCGGCGCTACGACCCGAAGGGGCGACGCAGCGGCTGGCGGGCAGGTCGAGGCGACGGCGGGAAGGCCTCGGGCGGTGGCGGAGACCACGGGCCGCAGCGCGACAGCCCAAAGGGGCGGCACGGCGGAGGAGCGCGGGCCGGTGCAACCGCGGGAACGGCCTCGGGACGGCGGCGTGGACTGCATGCCACGCTCGCTACGGCCCGATGGGGCGACGCAGCGGCGGTGCAAGGGTCAATGCGGCCACGGGGACGAGCAGGAGCGGACGGCCTCGAGGCGGCGGTGGACCGCGGGCCACGGCACTACGGCCCGAAGGGGCGACGCAGCGGTGACGCGGGTCGGTGCAGCCAGGAGAAGAACCACGGGGCGGCGGCGCTGCGGCCCGACAGGGTGACGCAGCGGCAGCCCGTTGCTCGATCGATGGAGGGACGTGCTGAACCCGGGGACGATCTTCACGGGACCTGCGGAGGCGTGGGCAACCGATGAGCCAGGTCGGTCGCACGGCGTAGATGAGGCGAATCGCAGGCGATCGGGTGATCAATCCAATCACTTGCGAGGCTGGGTTGTTGCTGGGCTGGCGATGAAGGTATTGTGTGGTGCGATTCTGTGACCGAACGTAGCAGGAGCCTGCAATGTAGAGGAATAGGATGCAACTCTCAATGTATTGATAGGTGCATATGCACAAGTATATATAGTACATAGGGCAAGTCATATCCTCAACTATACACAAGGAGGAGACTTGGAGTACAAGAATACATGTGCTAAATACATATCTCAACACCCCCCCCCCCCGCAGTTGAAGTGACACCGT